>NC_090293.1:38068839-38368839 GCF_037392515.1 Haliotis asinina
ACACTTACCAAGCGAAGTTTCTACTTTACAGACGCTTTGTAGGCCCTTGCCCGATGTAGGGAATAGTGTAACAACAATGAAACCATCGATATATCGATAGACTACTATGTTGTGTACCTAACGAACGACTTTGGACATGTTTGGGTTGTGTCAAACACTACCAAGCGCAGTTTCTACATTACAGACGCTTTGTAGGCCCTTGCCCGATGTAGGGAATAGTGTAACAACAATGAAACCATCGATATATCGATAGACTACTATGTTCTGTACCTAAAGAACGACTTTGGACATGATTGGGTTGTATAATACACTACCAGGCGCGGTTTCTACATTACAGACGCTTTGTAGGCCCTTGCCCGATGTAGGGAATAGTGTAACAACAATGAAACCATCGATATATCGATAGACTACTATGTTGTGCACCTAAAGAACGACTTTGGACATGTTTGGGTTGTGTCAAACACAACCAGGCGCAGTTTCTACATTACAGACGCTTTGTAGGCCCTTGCCCGATGTAGGGAATAGTGTAACAACAATGAAACCATCGATATATCGATAGACTACTATGTTGTGTACCTAAAGAACGACTTTGGACATGTTTGGGTTGTGTAATACACTACCAGGCGCAGTTTCTACATTACAGACGCTTTGTAGGCCCTTGCCCGATGTGGAGAATAGTGTAACAACAATGAAACCATCGATATATCGATAGACTACTATGTTGTGTACCTAAAGAACGACTTTGGACATGTTTGGGTTGTGTCAAACACTACCAAGCGCAGTTTCTACATTACAGACGCTTTGTAGGCCCTTGCCCGATGTGGAGAATAGTGTAACAACAATGAAACCATCGATATATCGATAGACTACTATGTTGTGTACCTAACGAACGACTTTGGACATGTTTGGGTTGTGTCAAATACTACCAAGCGCAGTTTCTACATTACAGACGCTTTGTAGGCCCTTGCCCGATGTAGGGAATAGTGTAACAACAATGAAACCATCGATATATCGATAGACTACTATGTTCTGTACCTAAAGAACGACTTTGGACATGATTCGGTTGTATAATACACTACCAGGCGCAGTTTCTACATTACAGACGCTTTGTAGGCCCTTGCCCGATGTAGGGAATAGTGTAACAACAATGAAACCATCGATATATCGATAGACTACTATGTTGTGTACCTAAAGAACGACTTTGGACATGTTTGGGTTGTGTAATACACTACCAGGCGCAGTTTCTACATTACAGACGCTTTGTAGGCCCTTGCCCGATGTGGAGAATAGTGTAACAACAATGAAACCATCGATATATCGATAGACTACTATGTTGTGTACCTAAAGAACGACTTTGGACATGTTTGGGTTGTGTCAAACACTACCAAGCGCAGTTTCTACATTACAGACGCTTTGTAGGCCCTTGCCCGATGTGGAGAATAGTGTAACAACAATGAAACCATCGATATATCGATAGACTACTATGTTGTGTACCTAAAGAACGACTTTGGACATGTTTGGGTTGTGTCAAACACTAACAAGCGCAGTTTCTACATTACAGACGCTTTGTAGGCCCTTGCCCGATGTAGGGAATAGTGTAACAACAATGAAACCATCGATATATCGATAGACTACTATGTTCTGTACCTAAAGAACGACTTTGGACATGATTCGGTTGTATAATACACTACCAGGCGCAGTTTCTACATTACAGACGCTTTGTAGGCCCTTGCCCGATGTAGGGAATAGTGTAACAACAATGAAACCATCGATATATCGATAGACTACTATGTTGTGTACCTAAAGAACGACTTTGGACATGTTTGGGTTGTGTCAAACACTACCAAGCGCAGTTTCTACATTACAGACGCTTTGTAGGCCCTTGCCCGATGTAGGGAATAGTGTAACAACAATGAAACCATCGATATATCGATAGACTACTATGTTGTGTACCTAAAGAACGACTTTGGACATGATTCGGTTGTATAATACACTACCAGGCGCAGTTTCTACATTACAGACGCTTTGTAGGCCCTTGCCCGATGTAGGGAATAGTGTAACAACAATGAAACCATCGATATATCGATAGACTACTATGTTGTGTACCTAAAGAACGACTTTGGACATGTTTGGGTTGTGTAATACACTACCAGGCGCAGTTTCTACATTACAGACGCTTTGTAGGCCCTTGCCCGATGTGGAGAATAGTGTAACAACAATGAAACCATCGATATATCGATAGACTACTATGTTGTGTACCTAAAGAACGACTTTGGACATGTTTGGGTTGTGTCAAACACTACCAAGCGCAGTTTCTACATTACAGACGCTTTGTAGGCCCTTGCCCGATGTGGAGAATAGTGTAACAACAATGAAACCATCGATATATCGATAGACTACTATGTTGTGTACCTAAAGAACGACTTTGGACATGTTTGGGTTGTGTCAAACACTAACAAGCGCAGTTTCTACATTACAGACGCTTTGTAGGCCCTTGCCCGATGTAGGGAATAGTGTAACAACAATGAAACCATCGATATATCGATAGACTACTATGTTCTGTACCTAAAGAACGACTTTGGACATGTTTGGGTTGTGTAATACACTACCAGGCGCAGTTTCTACATTACAGACGCTTTGTAGGCCCTTGCCCGATGTGGAGAATAGTGTAACAACAATGAAACCATCGATATATCGATAGACTACTATGTTGTGTACCTAAAGAACGACTTTGGACATGTTTGGGTTGTGTAATACACTACCAGGCGCAGTTTCTACATTACAGACGCTTTGTAGGCCCTTGCCCGATGTAGGGAATAGTGTAACAACAATGAAACCATCGATATATCGATAGACTACTATGTTGTGTACCTAACGAACGACTTTGGACATGTTTGGGTTGTGTCAAACACTACCAAGCGCAGTTTCTACATTACAGACGCTTTGTAGGCCCTTGCCCGATGTAGGGAATAGTGTAACAACAATGAAACCATCGATATATCGATAGACTACTATGTTCTGTACCTAAAGAACGACTTTGGACATGATTGGGTTGTATAATACACTACCAGGCGCGGTTTCTACATTACAGACGCTTTGTAGGCCCTTGCCCGATGTAGGGAATAGTGTAACAACAATGAAACCATCGATATATCGATAGACTACTATGTTGTGCACCTAAAGAACGACTTTGGACATGTTTGGGTTGTGTCAAACACAACCAGGCGCAGTTTCTACATTACAGACGCTTTGTAGGCCCTTGCCCGATGTAGGGAATAGTGTAACAACAATGAAACCATCGATATATCGATAGACTACTATGTTGTGTACCTAAAGAACGACTTTGGACATGTTTGGGTTGTGTAATACACTACCAGGCGCAGTTTCTACATTACAGACGCTTTGTAGGCCCTTGCCCGATGTGGAGAATAGTGTAACAACAATGAAACCATCGATATATCGATAGACTACTATGTTGTGTACCTAAAGAACGACTTTGGACATGTTTGGGTTGTGTCAAACACTACCAAGCGCAGTTTCTACATTACAGACGCTTTGTAGGCCCTTGCCCGATGTGGAGAATAGTGTAACAACAATGAAACCATCGATATATCGATAGACTACTATGTTGTGTACCTAACGAACGACTTTGGACATGTTTGGGTTGTGTCAAATACTACCAAGCGCAGTTTCTACATTACAGACGCTTTGTAGGCCCTTGCCCGATGTAGGGAATAGTGTAACAACAATGAAACCATCGATATATCGATAGACTACTATGTTCTGTACCTAAAGAACGACTTTGGACATGATTCGGTTGTATAATACACTACCAGGCGCAGTTTCTACATTACAGACGCTTTGTAGGCCCTTGCCCGATGTAGGGAATAGTGTAACAACAATGAAACCATCGATATATCGATAGACTACTATGTTGTGTACCTAAAGAACGACTTTGGACATGTTTGGGTTGTGTAATACACTACCAGGCGCAGTTTCTACATTACAGACGCTTTGTAGGCCCTTGCCCGATGTGGAGAATAGTGTAACAACAATGAAACCATCGATATATCGATAGACTACTATGTTGTGTACCTAAAGAACGACTTTGGACATGTTTGGGTTGTGTCAAACACTACCAAGCGCAGTTTCTACATTACAGACGCTTTGTAGGCCCTTGCCCGATGTGGAGAATAGTGTAACAACAATGAAACCATCGATATATCGATAGACTACTATGTTGTGTACCTAAAGAACGACTTTGGACATGTTTGGGTTGTGTCAAACACTAACAAGCGCAGTTTCTACATTACAGACGCTTTGTAGGCCCTTGCCCGATGTAGGGAATAGTGTAACAACAATGAAACCATCGATATATCGATAGACTACTATGTTCTGTACCTAAAGAACGACTTTGGACATGATTCGGTTGTATAATACACTACCAGGCGCAGTTTCTACATTACAGACGCTTTGTAGGCCCTTGCCCGATGTAGGGAATAGTGTAACAACAATGAAACCATCGATATATCGATAGACTACTATGTTGTGTACCTAAAGAACGACTTTGGACATGTTTGGGTTGTGTCAAACACTACCAAGCGCAGTTTCTACATTACAGACGCTTTGTAGGCCCTTGCCCGATGTAGGGAATAGTGTAACAACAATGAAACCATCGATATATCGATAGACTACTATGTTGTGTACCTAAAGAACGACTTTGGACATGATTCGGTTGTATAATACACTACCAGGCGCAGTTTCTACATTACAGACGCTTTGTAGGCCCTTGCCCGATGTAGGGAATAGTGTAACAACAATGAAACCATCGATATATCGATAGACTACTATGTTGTGTACCTAAAGAACGACTTTGGACATGTTTGGGTTGTGTAATACACTACCAGGCGCAGTTTCTACATTACAGACGCTTTGTAGGCCCTTGCCCGATGTGGAGAATAGTGTAACAACAATGAAACCATCGATATATCGATAGACTACTATGTTGTGTACCTAAAGAACGACTTTGGACATGTTTGGGTTGTGTCAAACACTACCAAGCGCAGTTTCTACATTACAGACGCTTTGTAGGCCCTTGCCCGATGTGGAGAATAGTGTAACAACAATGAAACCATCGATATATCGATAGACTACTATGTTGTGTACCTAAAGAACGACTTTGGACATGTTTGGGTTGTGTCAAACACTAACAAGCGCAGTTTCTACATTACAGACGCTTTGTAGGCCCTTGCCCGATGTAGGGAATAGTGTAACAACAATGAAACCATCGATATATCGATAGACTACTATGTTCTGTACCTAAAGAACGACTTTGGACATGTTTGGGTTGTGTAATACACTACCAGGCGCAGTTTCTACATTACAGACGCTTTGTAGGCCCTTGCCCGATGTGGAGAATAGTGTAACAACAATGAAACCATCGATATATCGATAGACTACTATGTTGTGTACCTAAAGAACGACTTTGGACATGTTTGGGTTGTGTCAAACACTACCAAGCGCAGTTTCTACATTACAGACGCTTTGTAGGCCCTTGCCCGATGTAGGGAATAGTGTAACAACAATGAAACCATCGATATATCGATAGACTACTATGTTGTGTACCTAAAGAACGACTTTGGACATGATTGGGTTGTATAATACACTACCAGGCGCGGTTTCTACATTACAGACGCTTTGTAGGCCCTTGCCCGATGTAGGGAATAGTGTAACAACAATGAAACCATCGATATATCGATAGACTACTATGTTGTGCACCTAAAGAACGACTTTGGACATGTTTGGGTTGTGTAATACACTACCAGGCGCAGTTTCTACATTACAGACGCTTTGTAGGCCCTTGCCCGATGTGGAGAATAGTGTAACAACAATGAAACCATCGATATATCGATAGACTACTATGTTGTGTACCTAAAGAACGACTTTGGACATGTTTGGGTTGTGTCAAACACTACCAAGCGCAGTTTCTACATTACAGACGCTTTGTAGGCCCTTGCCCGATGTGGAGAATAGTGTAACAACAATGAAACCATCGATATATCGATAGACTACTATGTTGTGTACCTAAAGAACGACTTTGGACATGTTTGGGTTGTGTCAAACACTACCAAGCGCAGTTTCTACATTACAGACGCTTTGTAGGCCCTTGCCCGATGTAGGGAATAGTGTAACAACAATGAAACCATCGATATATCGATAGACTACTATGTTCTGTACCTTAAGAACGACTTTGGACATGATTCGGTTGTATAATACACTACCAGGCGCAGTTTCTACATTACAGACGCTTTGTAGGCCCTTGCCCGATGTAGGGAATAGTGTAACAACAATGAAACCATCGATATATCGATAGACTACTATGTTGTGTACCTAAAGAACGACTTTGGACATGTTTGGGTTGTGTAATACACTACCAGGCGCAGTTTCTACATTACAGACGCTTTGTAGGCCCTTGCCCGATGTGGAGAATAGTGTAACAACAATGAAACCATCGATATATCGATAGACTACTATGTTGTGTACCTAAAGAACGACTTTGGACATGTTTGGGTTGTGTCAAACACTACCAAGCGCAGTTTCTACATTACAGACGCTTTGTAGGCCCTTGCCCGATGTGGAGAATAGTGTAACAACAATGAAACCATCGATATATCGATAGACTACTATGTTGTGTACCTAAAGAACGACTTTGGACATGTTTGGGTTGTGTCAAACACTAACAAGCGCAGTTTCTACATTACAGACGCTTTGTAGGCCCTTGCCCGATGTAGGGAATAGTGTAACAACAATGAAACCATCGATATATCGATAGACTACTATGTTCTGTACCTAAAGAACGACTTTGGACATGATTCGGTTGTATAATACACTACCAGGCGCAGTTTCTACATTACAGACGCTTTGTAGGCCCTTGCCCGATGTAGGGAATAGTGTAACAACAATGAAACCATCGATATATCGATAGACTACTATGTTGTGTACCTAAAGAACGACTTTGGACATGTTTGGGTTGTGTCAAACACTACCAAGCGCAGTTTCTACATTACAGACGCTTTGTAGGCCCTTGCCCGATGTAGGGAATAGTGTAACAACAATGAAACCATCGATATATCGATAGACTACTATGTTGTGTACCTAAAGAACGACTTTGGACATGATTGGGTTGTATAATACACTACCAGGCGCGGTTTCTACATTACAGACGCTTTGTAGGCCCTTGCCCGATGTAGGGAATAGTGTAACAACAATGAAACCATCGATATATCGATAGACTACTATGTTGTGCACCTAAAGAACGACTTTGGACATGTTTGGGTTGTGTCAAACACAACCAGGCGCAGTTTCTACATTACAGACGCTTTGTAGGCCCTTGCCCGATGTAGGGAATAGTGTAACAACAATGAAACCATCGATATATCGATAGACTACTATGTTGTGCACCTAAAGAACGACTTTGGACATGTTTGGGTTGTGTCAAACACTACCAAGCGCAGTTTCTACATTACAGACGCTTTGTAGGCCCTTGCCCGATGTGGAGAATAGTGTAACAACAATGAAACCATCGATATATCGATAGACTACTATGTTGTGCACCTAAAGAACGACTTTGGACATGTTTGGGTTGTGTCAAACACTAACAAGCGCAGTTTCTACATTACAGACGCTTTGTAGGCCCTTGCCCGATGTAGGGAATAGTGTAACAACAATGAAACCATCGATATATCGATAGACTACTATGTTGTGTACCTAAAGAACGACTTTGGACATGTTTGGGTTGTGTAATACACTACCAGGCGCAGTTTCTACATTACAGACGCTTTGTAGGCCCTTGCCCGATGTGGAGAATAGTGTAACAACAATGAAACCATCGATATATCGATAGACTACTATGTTGTGTACCTAAAGAACGACTTTGGACATGTTTGGGTTGTGTCAAACACTACCAAGCGCAGTTTCTACATTACAGACGCTTTGTAGGCCCTTGCCCGATGTGGAGAATAGTGTAACAACAATGAAACCATCGATATATCGATAGACTACTATGTTGTGCACCTAAAGAACGACTTTGGACATGTTTGGGTTGTGTCAAACACTTACCAAGCGAAGTTTCTACTTTACAGACGCTTTGTAGGCCCTTGCCCGATGTAGGGAATAGTGTAACAACAATGAAACCATCGATATATCGATAGACTACTATGTTGTGTACCTAACGAACGACTTTGGACATGTTTGGGTTGTGTCAAACACTACCAAGCGCAGTTTCTACATTACAGACGCTTTGTAGGCCCTTGCCCGATGTAGGGAATAGTGTAACAACAATGAAACCATCGATATATCGATAGACTACTATGTTCTGTACCTTAAGAACGACTTTGGATATGATTCGGTTGTATAATACACTACCAGGGGCAGTTTCTACATTACAGACGCTTTGTAGGCCCTTGCCCGATGTGGAGAATAGTGTAACAACAATGAAACCATCGATATATCGATAGACTACTATGTTGTGTACCTAAAGAACGACTTTGGACATGTTTGGGTTGTGTCAAACACTACCAAGCGCAGTTTCTACATTACAGACGCTTTGTAGGCCCTTGCCCGATGTAGGGAATATGTAACAACAATGAAACCATCGATATATCGATAGACTACTATGTTCTGTACCTTAAGAACGACTTTGGACATGATTCGGTTGTATAATACACTACCAGGCGCAGTTTCTACATTACAGACGCTTTGTAGGCCCTTGCCCGATGTAGGGAATAGTGTAACAACAATGAAACCATCGATATATCGATAGACTACTATGTTGTGTACCTAAAGAACGACTTTGGACATGTTTGGGTTGTGTAATACACTACCAGGCGCAGTTTCTACATTACAGACGCTTTGTAGGCCCTTGCCCGATGTGGAGAATAGTGTAACAACAATGAAACCATCGATATATCGATAGACTACTATGTTGTGTACCTAAAGAACGACTTTGGACATGTTTGGGTTGTGTCAAACACTACCAAGCGCAGTTTCTACATTACAGACGCTTTGTAGGCCCTTGCCCGATGTGGAGAATAGTGTAACAACAATGAAACCATCGATATATCGATAGACTACTATGTTGTGTACCTAAAGAACGACTTTGGACATGTTTGGGTTGTGTCAAACACTAACAAGCGCAGTTTCTACATTACAGACGCTTTGTAGGCCCTTGCCCGATGTAGGGAATAGTGTAACAACAATGAAACCATCGATATATCGATAGACTACTATGTTCTGTACCTAAAGAACGACTTTGGACATGATTCGGTTGTATAATACACTACCAGGCGCAGTTTCTACATTACAGACGCTTTGTAGGCCCTTGCCCGATGTAGGGAATAGTGTAACAACAATGAAACCATCGATATATCGATAGACTACTATGTTGTGTACCTAAAGAACGACTTTGGACATGATTGGGTTGTATAATACACTACCAGGCGCGGTTTCTACATTACAGACGCTTTGTAGGCCCTTGCCCGATGTAGGGAATAGTGTAACAACAATGAAACCATCGATATATCGATAGACTACTATGTTGTGTACCTAAAGAACGACTTTGGACATGTTTGGGTTGTGTCAAACACAACCAGGCGCAGTTTCTACATTACAGACGCTTTGTAGGCCCTTGCCCGATGTAGGGAATAGTGTAACAACAATGAAACCATCGATATATCGATAGACTACTATGTTGTGTACCTAAAGAACGACTTTGGACATGTTTGGGTTGTGTAATACACTACCAGGCGCAGTTTCTACATTACAGACGCTTTGTAGGCCCTTGCCCGATGTGGAGAATAGTGTAACAACAATGAAACCATCGATATATCGATAGACTACTATGTTGTGTACCTAAAGAACGACTTTGGACATGTTTGGGTTGTGTCAAACACTACCAAGCGCAGTTTCTACATTACAGACGCTTTGTAGGCCCTTGCCCGATGTGGAGAATAGTGTAACAACAATGAAACCATCGATATATCGATAGACTACTATGTTGTGTACCTAAAGAACGACTTTGGACATGTTTGGGTTGTGTCAAACACTACCAAGCGCAGTTTCTACATTACAGACGCTTTGTAGGCCCTTGCCCGATGTAGGGAATAGTGTAACAACAATGAAACCATCGATATATCGATAGACTACTATGTTCTGTACCTAAAGAACGACTTTGGACATGATTCGGTTGTATAATACACTACCAGGCGCAGTTTCTACATTACAGACGCTTTGTAGGCCCTTGCCCGATGTAGGGAATAGTGTAACAACAATGAAACCATCGATATATCGATAGACTACTATGTTGTGTACCTAAAGAACGACTTTGGACATGTTTGGGTTGTGTAATACACTACCAGGCGCAGTTTCTACATTACAGACGCTTTGTAGGCCCTTGCCCGATGTGGAGAATAGTGTAACAACAATGAAACCATCGATATATCGATAGACTACTATGTTGTGTACCTAAAGAACGACTTTGGACATGTTTGGGTTGTGTCAAACACTACCAAGCGCAGTTTCTACATTACAGACGCTTTGTAGGCCCTTGCCCGATGTGGAGAATAGTGTAACAACAATGAAACCATCGATATATCGATAGACTACTATGTTGTGTACCTTAAGAACGACTTTGGACATGATTCGGTTGTATAATACACTACCAGGCGCAGTTTCTACATTACAGACGCTTTGTAGGCCCTTGCCCGATGTGGAGAATAGTGTAACAACAATGAAACCATCGATATATCGATAGACTACTATGTTCTGTACCTAACGAACGACTTTGGACATGTTTGGGTTGTGTCAAACACTACCAAGCGCAGTTTCTACATTACAGACGCTTTGTAGGCCCTTGCCCGATGTGGAGAATAGTGTAACAACAATGAAACCATCGATATATCGATAGACTACTATGTTGTGTACCTAAAGAACGACTTTGGACATGTTTGGGTTGTGTCAAACACTACCAAGCGCAGTTTCTACATTACAGACGCTTTGTAGGCCCTTGCCCGATGTGGAGAATAGTGTAACAACAATGAAACCATCGATATATCGATAGACTACTATGTTCTGTACCTAAAGAACGACTTTGGACATGATTCGGTTGTATAATACACTACCAGGCGCAGTTTCTACATTACAGACGCTTTGTAGGCCCTTGCCCGATGTAGGGAATAGTGTAACAACAATGAAACCATCGATATATCGATAGACTACTATGTTGTGTACCTAAAGAACGACTTTGGACATGTTTGGGTTGTGTAATACACTACCAGGCGCAGTTTCTACATTACAGACGCTTTGTAGGCCCTTGCCCGATGTAGGGAATAGTGTAACAACAATGAAACCATCGATATATCGATAGACTACTATGTTGTGTACCTAAAGAACGACTTTGGACATGTTTGGGTTGTGTCAAACACTACCAAGCGCAGTTTCTACATTACAGACGCTTTGTAGGCCCTTGCCCGATGTGGAGAATAGTGTAACAACAATGAAACCATCGATATATCGATAGACTACTATGTTGTGCACCTAAAGAACGACTTTGGACATGTTTGGGTTGTGTAATACACTACCAGGCGCAGTTTCTACATTACAGACGCTTTGTAGGCCCTTGCCCGATGTAGGGAATAGTGTAACAACAATGAAACCATCGATATATCGATAGACTACTATGTTGTGTACCTAAAGAACGACTTTGGACATGTTTGGGTTGTGTCAAACACTACCAAGCGCAGTTTCTACATTACAGACGCTTTGTAGGCCCTTGCCCGATGTGGAGAATAGTGTAACAACAATGAAACCATCGATATATCGATAGACTACTATGTTGTGTACCTAACGAACGACTTTGGACATGTTTGGGTTGTGTCAAACACTACCAAGCGCAGTTTCTACATTACAGACGCTTTGTAGGCCCTTGCCCGATGTAGGGAATAGTGTAACAACAATGAAACCATCGATATATCGATAGACTACTATGTTCTGTACCTTAAGAACGACTTTGGACATGATTCGGTTGTATAATACACTACCAGGCGCAGTTTCTACATTACAGACGCTTTGTAGGCCCTTGCCCGATGTAGGGAATAGTGTAACAACAATGAAACCATCGATATATCGATAGACTACTATGTTGTGTACCTAAAGAACGACTTTGGACATGTTTGGGTTGTGTAATACACTACCAGGCGCAGTTTCTACATTACAGACGCTTTGTAGGCCCTTGCCCGATGTGGAGAATAGTGTAACAACAATGAAACCATCGATATATCGATAGACTACTATGTTGTGTACCTAAAGAACGACTTTGGACATGTTTGGGTTGTGTCAAACACTACCAAGCGCAGTTTCTACATTACAGACGCTTTGTAGGCCCTTGCCCGATGTGGAGAATAGTGTAACAACAATGAAACCATCGATATATCGATAGACTACTATGTTGTGTACCTAAAGAACGACTTTGGACATGTTTGGGTTGTGTCAAACACTAACAAGCGCAGTTTCTACATTACAGACGCTTTGTAGGCCCTTGCCCGATGTAGGGAATAGTGTAACAACAATGAAACCATCGATATATCGATAGACTACTATGTTCTGTACCTAAAGAACGACTTTGGACATGATTCGGTTGTATAATACACTACCAGGCGCAGTTTCTACATTACAGACGCTTTGTAGGCCCTTGCCCGATGTAGGGAATAGTGTAACAACAATGAAACCATCGATATATCGATAGACTACTATGTTGTGTACCTTAAGAACGACTTTGGACATGTTTGGGTTGTGTCAAACACTACCAAGCGCAGTTTCTACATTACAGACGCTTTGTAGGCCCTTGCCCGATGTAGGGAATAGTGTAACAACAATGAAACCATCGATATATCGATAGACTACTATGTTGTGTACCTAAAGAACGACTTTGGACATGATTGGGTTGTATAATACACTACCAGGCGCGGTTTCTACATTACAGACGCTTTGTAGGCCCTTGCCCGATGTAGGGAATAGTGTAACAACAATGAAACCATCGATATATCGATAGACTACTATGTTGTGCACCTAAAGAACGACTTTGGACATGTTTGGGTTGTGTCAAACACAACCAGGCGCAGTTTCTACATTACAGACGCTTTGTAGGCCCTTGCCCGATGTAGGGAATAGTGTAACAACAATGAAACCATCGATATATCGATAGACTACTATGTTGTGTACCTAAAGAACGACTTTGGACATGTTTGGGTTGTGTAATACACTACCAGGCGCAGTTTCTACATTACAGACGCTTTGTAGGCCCTTGCCCGATGTGGAGAATAGTGTAACAACAATGAAACCATCGATATATCGATAGACTACTATGTTGTGTACCTAAAGAACGACTTTGGACATGTTTGGGTTGTGTCAAACACTACCAAGCGCAGTTTCTACATTACAGACGCTTTGTAGGCCCTTGCCCGATGTGGAGAATAGTGTAACAACAATGAAACCATCGATATATCGATAGACTACTATGTTGTGTACCTAAAGAACGACTTTGGACATGTTTGGGTTGTGTCAAACACTACCAAGCGCAGTTTCTACATTACAGACGCTTTGTAGGCCCTTGCCCGATGTAGGGAATAGTGTAACAACAATGAAACCATCGATATATCGATAGACTACTATGTTCTGTACCTAAAGAACGACTTTGGACATGATTCGGTTGTATAATACACTACCAGGCGCAGTTTCTACATTACAGACGCTTTGTAGGCCCTTGCCCGATGTAGGGAATAGTGTAACAACAATGAAACCATCGATATATCGATAGACTACTATGTTGTGTACCTAAAGAACGACTTTGGACATGTTTGGGTTGTGTAATACACTACCAGGCGCAGTTTCTACATTACAGACGCTTTGTAGGCCCTTGCCCGATGTGGAGAATAGTGTAACAACAATGAAACCATCGATATATCGATAGACTACTATGTTGTGTACCTAAAGAACGACTTTGGACATGTTTGGGTTGTGTCAAACACTACCAAGCGCAGTTTCTACATTACAGACGCTTTGTAGGCCCTTGCCCGATGTGGAGAATAGTGTAACAACAATGAAACCATCGATATATCGATAGACTACTATGTTGTGTACCTAAAGAACGACTTTGGACATGTTTGGGTTGTGTCAAACACTAACAAGCGCAGTTTCTACATTACAGACGCTTTGTAGGCCCTTGCCCGATGTAGGGAATAGTGTAACAACAATGAAACCATCGATATATCGATAGACTACTATGTTCTGTACCTAAAGAACGACTTTGGACATGATTCGGTTGTATAATACACTATCAGGCGCAGTTTCTACATTACAGACGCTTTGTAGGCCCTTGCCCGATGTAGGGAATAGTGTAACAACAATGAAACCATCGATATATCGATAGACTACTATGTTGTGTACCTAAAGAACGACTTTGGACATGTTTGGGTTGTGTCAAACACTACCAAGCGCAGTTTCTACATTACAGACGCTTTGTAGGCCCTTGCCCGATGTAGGGAATAGTGTAACAACAATGAAACCATCGATATATCGATAGACTACTATGTTGTGTACCTAAAGAACGACTTTGGACATGATTGGGTTGTATAATACACTACCAGGCGCGGTTTCTACATTACAGACGCTTTGTAGGCCCTTGCCCGATGTAGGGAATAGTGTAACAACAATGAAACCATCGATATATCGATAGACTACTATGTTGTGCACCTAAAGAACGACTTTGGACATGTTTGGGTTGTGTCAAACACAACCAGGCGCAGTTTCTACATTACAGACGCTTTGTAGGCCCTTGCCCGATGTAGGGAATAGTGTAACAACAATGAAACCATCGATATATCGATAGACTACTATGTTGTGTACCTAAAGAACGACTTTGGACATGTTTGGGTTGTGTAATACACTACCAGGCGCAGTTTCTACATTACAGACGCTTTGTAGGCCCTTGCCCGATGTGGAGAATAGTGTAACAACAATGAAACCATCGATATATCGATAGACTACTATGTTGTGTACCTAAAGAACGACTTTGGACATGTTTGGGTTGTGTCAAACACTACCAAGCGCAGTTTCTACATTACAGACGCTTTGTAGGCCCTTGCCCGATGTGGAGAATAGTGTAACAACTTTGTAGGCCCTTGCCCGATGTAGGGAATAGTGTAACAACAATGAAACCATCGATATATCGATAGACTACTATGTTCTGTACCTAAAGAACGACTTTGGACATGATTCGGTTGTATAATACACTACCAGGCGCAGTTTCTACATTACAGACGCTTTGTAGGCCCTTGCCCGATGTAGGGAATAGTGTAACAACAATGAAACCATCGATATATCGATAGACTACTATGTTGTGTACCTAAAGAACGACTTTGGACATGTTTGGGTTGTGTAATACACTACCAGGCGCAGTTTCTACATTACAGACGCTTTGTAGGCCCTTGCCCGATGTGGAGAATAGTGTAACAACAATGAAACCATCGATATATCGATAGACTACTATGTTGTGTACCTAAAGAACGACTTTGGACATGTTTGGGTTGTGTCAAACACTACCAAGCGCAGTTTCTACATTACAGACGCTTTGTAGGCCCTTGCCCGATGTGGAGAATAGTGTAACAACAATGAAACCATCGATATATCGATAGACTACTATGTTGTGTACCTTAAGAACGACTTTGGACATGATTCGGTTGTATAATACACTACCAGGCGCAGTTTCTACATTACAGACGCTTTGTAGGCCCTTGCCCGATGTGGAGAATAGTGTAACAACAATGAAACCATCGATATATCGATAGACTACTATGTTCTGTACCTAACGAACGACTTTGGACATGTTTGGGTTGTGTCAAACACTACCAAGCGCAGTTTCTACATTACAGACGCTTTGTAGGCCCTTGCCCGATGTGGAGAATAGTGTAACAACAATGAAACCATCGATATATCGATAGACTACTATGTTGTGTACCTAAAGAACGACTTTGGACATGTTTGGGTTGTGTCAAACACTACCAAGCGCAGTTTTTACATTACAGACGCTTTGTAGGCCCTTGCCCGATGTGGAGAATAGTGTAACAACAATGAAACCATCGATATATCGATAGACTACTATGTTCTGTACCTAAAGAACGACTTTGGACATGATTCGGTTGTATAATACACTACCAGGCGCAGTTTCTACATTACAGACGCTTTGTAGGCCCTTGCCCGATGTAGGGAATAGTGTAACAACAATGAAACCATCGATATATCGATAGACTACTATGTTGTGTACCTAAAGAACGACTTTGGACATGTTTGGGTTGTGTAATACACTACCAGGCGCAGTTTCTACATTACAGACGCTTTGTAGGCCCTTGCCCGATGTGGAGAATAGTGTAACAACAATGAAACCATCGATATATCGATAGACTACTATGTTGTGTACCTAAAGAACGACTTGGGACATGTTTGGGTTGTGTCAAACACTACCAAGCGCAGTTTCTACATTACAGACGCTTTGTAGGCCCTTGCCCGATGTGGAGAATAGTGTAACAACTTTGTAGGCCCTTGCCCGATGTAGGGAATAGTGTAACAACAATGAAACCATCGATATATCGATAGACTACTATGTTCTGTACCTAAAGAACGACTTTGGACATGATTCGGTTGTATAATACACTACCAGGCGCAGTTTCTACATTACAGACGCTTTGTAGGCCCTTGCCCGATGTAGGGAATAGTGTAACAACAATGAAACCATCGATATATCGATAGACTACTATGTTGTGTACCTAAAGAACGACTTTGGACATGTTTGGGTTGTGTAATACACTACCAGGCGCAGTTTCTACATTACAGACGCTTTGTAGGCCCTTGCCCGATGTGGAGAATAGTGTAACAACAATGAAACCATCGATATATCGATAGACTACTATGTTGTGTACCTAAAGAACGACTTTGGACATGTTTGGGTTGTGTCAAACACTACCAAGCGCAGTTTCTACATTACAGACGCTTTGTAGGCCCTTGCCCGATGTGGAGAATAGTGTAACAACAATGAAACCATCGATATATCGATAGACTACTATGTTGTGTACCTTAAGAACGACTTTGGACATGATTCGGTTGTATAATACACTACCAGGCGCAGTTTCTACATTACAGACGCTTTGTAGGCCCTTGCCCGATGTGGAGAATAGTGTAACAACAATGAAACCATCGATATATCGATAGACTACTATGTTCTGTACCTAAAGAACGACTTTGGACATGTTTGGGTTGTGTCAAACACTACCAAGCGCAGTTTCTACATTACAGACGCTTTGTAGGCCCTTGCCCGATGTGGAGAATAGTGTAACAACAATGAAACCATCGATATATCGATAGACTACTATGTTGTGTACCTAAAGAACGACTTTGGACATGATTGGGTTGTATAATACACTACCAGGCGCGGTTTCTACATTACAGACGCTTTGTAGGCCCTTGCCCGATGTAGGGAATAGTGTAACAACAATGAAACCATCGATATATCGATAGACTACTATGTTGTGCACCTAAAGAACGACTTTGGACATGTTTGGGTTGTGTCAAACACAACCAGGCGCAGTTTCTACATTACAGACGCTTTGTAGGCCCTTGCCCGATGTAGGGAATAGTGTAACAACAATGAAACCATCGATATATCGATAGACTACTATGTTGTGTACCTAAAGAACGACTTTGGACATGTTTGGGTTGTGTAATACACTACCAGGCGCAGTTTCTACATTACAGACGCTTTGTAGGCCCTTGCCCGATGTAGGGAATAGTGTAACAACAATGAAACCATCGATATATCGATAGACTACTATGTTCTGTACCTAAAGAACGACTTTGGACATGTTTGGGTTGTGTCAAACACTACCAAGCGCAGTTTCTACATTACAGACGCTTTGTAGGCCCTTGCCCGATGTGGAGAATAGTGTAACAACAATGAAACCATCGATATATCGATAGACTACTATGTTGTGTACCTAAAGAACGACTTTGGACATGTTTGGGTTGTGTCAAACACTACCAAGCGCAGTTTCTACATTACAGACGCTTTGTAGGCCCTTGCCCGATGTAGGGAATAGTGTAACAACAATGAAACCATCGATATATCGATAGACTACTATGTTCTGTACCTAAAGAACGACTTTGGACATGATTCGGTTGTATAATACACTACCAGGCGCAGTTTCTACATTACAGACGCTTTGTAGGCCCTTGCCCGATGTAGGGAATAGTGTAACAACAATGAAACCATCGATATATCGATAGACTACTATGTTGTGTACCTAAAGAACGACTTTGGACATGTTTGGGTTGTGTAATACACTACCAGGCGCAGTTTCTACATTACAGACGCTTTGTAGGCCCTTGCCCGATGTGGAGAATAGTGTAACAACAATGAAACCATCGATATATCGATAGACTACTATGTTGTGTACCTAAAGAACAACTTTGGACATGTTTGGGTTGTGTCAAACACTACCAAGCGCAGTTTCTACATTACAGACGCTTTGTAGGCCCTTGCCCGATGTGGAGAATAGTGTAACAACAATGAAACCATCGATATATCGATAGACTACTATGTTGTGTACCTTAAGAACGACTTTGGACATGATTCGGTTGTATAATACACTACCAGGCGCAGTTTCTACATTACAGACGCTTTGTAGGCCCTTGCCCGATGTGGAGAATAGTGTAACAACAATGAAACCATCGATATATCGATAGACTACTATGTTGTGTACCTAAAGAACGACTTTGGACATGTTTGGGTTGTGTCAAACACTACCAAGCGCAGTTTCTACATTACAGACGCTTTGTAGGCCCTTGCCCGATGTGGAGAATAGTGTAACAACAATGAAACCATCGATATATCGATAGACTACTATGTTGTGTACCTAAAGAACGACTTTGGACATGATTGGGTTGTATAATACACTACCAGTCGCGGTTTCTACATTACAGACGCTTTGTAGGCCCTTGCCCGATGTAGGGAATAGTGTAACAACAATGAAACCATCGATATATCGATAGACTACTATGTTGTGCACCTAAAGAACGACTTTGGACATGTTTGGGTTGTGTCAAACACAACCAGGCGTAGTTTCTACATTACAGACGCTTTGTAGGCCCTTGCCCGATGTAGGGAATAGTGTAACAACAATGAAACCATCGATATATCGATAGACTACTATGTTGTGTACCTAAAGAACGACTTTGGACATGTTTGGGTTGTGTCAAACACTACCAAGCGCAGTTTCTACATTACAGACGCTTTGTAGGCCCTTGCCCGATGTAGGGAATAGTGTAACAACAATGAAACCATCGATATATCGATAGACTACTATGTTCTGTACCTAAAGAACGACTTTGGACATGATTCGGTTGTATAATACACTACCAGGCGCAGTTTCTACATTACAGACGCTTTGTAGGCCCTTGCCCGATGTAGGGAATAGTGTAACAACAATGAAACCATCGATATATCGATAGACTACTATGTTGTGTACCTAAAGAACGACTTTGGACATGTTTGGGTTGTGTAATACACTACCAGGCGCAGTTTCTACATTACAGACGCTTTGTAGGCCCTTGCCCGATGTGGAGAATAGTGTAACAACAATGAAACCATCGATATATCGATAGACTACTATGTTGTGTACCTAAAGAACGACTTTGGACATGTTTGGGTTGTGTCAAACACTACCAAGCGCAGTTTCTACATTACAGACGCTTTGTAGGCCCTTGCCCGATGTGGAGAATAGTGTAACAACAATGAAACCATCGATATATCGATAGACTACTATGTTGTGCACCTAAAGAACGACTTTGGACATGTTTGGGTTGTGTCAAACACTTACCAAGCGAAGTTTCTACTTTACAGACGCTTTGTAGGCCCTTGCCCGATGTAGGGAATAGTGTAACAACAATGAAACCATCGATATATCGATAGACTACTATGTTGTGTACCTAACGAACGACTTTGGACATGTTTGGGTTGTGTCAAACACTACCAAGCGCAGTTTCTACATTACAGACGCTTTGTAGGCCCTTGCCCGATGTAGGGAATAGTGTAACAACAATGAAACCATCGATATATCGATAGACTACTATGTTGTGTACCTAAAGAACGACTTTGGACATGATTGGGTTGTAAAATACACTACCAGGCGCGGTTTCTACATTACAGACGCTTTGTAGGCCCTTGCCCGATGTAGGGAATAGTGTAACAACAATGAAACCATCGATATATCGATAGACTACTATGTTGTGTACCTAAAGAACGACTTTGGACATGTTTGGGTTGTGTAATACACTACCAGGCGCAGTTTCTACATTACAGACGCTTTGTAGGCCCTTGCCCGATGTGGAGAATAGTGTAACAACAATGAAACCATCGATATATCGATAGACTACTATGTTGTGTACCTAAAGAACAACTTTGGACATGTTTGGGTTGTGTCAAACACTACCAAGCGCAGTTTCTACATTACAGACGCTTTGTAGGCCCTTGCCCGATGTGGAGAATAGTGTAACAACAATGAAACCATCGATATATCGATAGACTACTATGTTGTGTACCTTAAGAACGACTTTGGACATGATTCGGTTGTATAATACACTACCAGGCGCAGTTTCTACATTACAGACGCTTTGTAGGCCCTTGCCCGATGTGGAGAATAGTGTAACAACAATGAAACCATCGATATATCGATAGACTACTATGTTGTGTACCTAAAGAACGACTTTGGACATGTTTGGGTTGTGTCAAACACTACCAAGCGCAGTTTCTACATTACAGACGCTTTGTAGGCCCTTGCCCGATGTGGAGAATAGTGTAACAACAATGAAACCATCGATATATCGATAGACTACTATGTTGTGTACCTAAAGAACGACTTTGGACATGATTGGGTTGTATAATACACTACCAGTCGCGGTTTCTACATTACAGACGCTTTGTAGGCCCTTGCCCGATGTAGGGAATAGTGTAACAACAATGAAACCATCGATATATCGATAGACTACTATGTTGTGCACCTAAAGAACGACTTTGGACATGTTTGGGTTGTGTCAAACACAACCAGGCGTAGTTTCTACATTACAGACGCTTTGTAGGCCCTTGCCCGATGTAGGGAATAGTGTAACAACAATGAAACCATCGATATATCGATAGACTACTATGTTGTGTACCTAAAGAACGACTTTGGACATGTTTGGGTTGTGTCAAACACTACCAAGCGCAGTTTCTACATTACAGACGCTTTGTAGGCCCTTGCCCGATGTAGGGAATAGTGTAACAACAATGAAACCATCGATATATCGATAGACTACTATGTTCTGTACCTAAAGAACGACTTTGGACATGATTCGGTTGTATAATACACTACCAGGCGCAGTTTCTACATTACAGACGCTTTGTAGGCCCTTGCCCGATGTAGGGAATAGTGTAACAACAATGAAACCATCGATATATCGATAGACTACTATGTTGTGTACCTAAAGAACGACTTTGGACATGTTTGGGTTGTGTAATACACTACCAGGCGCAGTTTCTACATTACAGACGCTTTGTAGGCCCTTGCCCGATGTGGAGAATAGTGTAACAACAATGAAACCATCGATATATCGATAGACTACTATGTTGTGTACCTAAAGAACGACTTTGGACATGTTTGGGTTGTGTCAAACACTACCAAGCGCAGTTTCTACATTACAGACGCTTTGTAGGCCCTTGCCCGATGTGGAGAATAGTGTAACAACAATGAAACCATCGATATATCGATAGACTACTATGTTGTGCACCTAAAGAACGACTTTGGACATGTTTGGGTTGTGTCAAACACTTACCAAGCGAAGTTTCTACTTTACAGACGCTTTGTAGGCCCTTGCCCGATGTAGGGAATAGTGTAACAACAATGAAACCATCGATATATCGATAGACTACTATGTTGTGTACCTAACGAACGACTTTGGACATGTTTGGGTTGTGTCAAACACTACCAAGCGCAGTTTCTACATTACAGACGCTTTGTAGGCCCTTGCCCGATGTAGGGAATAGTGTAACAACAATGAAACCATCGATATATCGATAGACTACTATGTTGTGTACCTAAAGAACGACTTTGGACATGATTGGGTTGTAAAATACACTACCAGGCGCGGTTTCTACATTACAGACGCTTTGTAGGCCCTTGCCCGATGTAGGGAATAGTGTAACAACAATGAAACCATCGATATATCGATAGACTACTATGTTGTGCACCTAAAGAACGACTTTGGACATGTTTGGGTTGTGTCAAACACAACCAGGCGCAGTTTCTACATTACAGACGCTTTGTAGGCCCTTGCCCGATGTAGGGAATAGTGTAACAACAATGAAACCATCGATATATCGATAGACTACTATGTTGTGTACCTAAAGAACGACTTTGGACATGTTTGGGTTGTGTAATACACTACCAGGCGCAGTTTCTACATTACAGACGCTTTGTAGGCCCTTGCCCGATGTGGAGAATAGTGTAACAACAATGAAACCATCGATATATCGATAGACTACTATGTTGTGTACCTAAAGAACGACTTTGGACATGTTTGGGTTGTGTCAAACACTACCAAGCGCAGTTTCTACATTACAGACGCTTTGTAGGCCCTTGCCCGATGTGGAGAATAGTGTAACAACAATGAAACCATCGATATATCGATAGACTACTATGTTGTGTACCTAACGAACGACTTTGGACATGTTTGGGTTGTGTCAAACACTACCAAGCGCAGTTTCTACATTACAGACGCTTTGTAGGCCCTTGCCCGATGTAGGGAATAGTGTAACAACAATGAAACCATCGATATATCGATAGACTACTATGTTCTGTACCTAAAGAACGACTTTGGACATGTTTGGGTTGTGTAATACACTACCAGGCGCAGTTTCTACATTACAGACGCTTTGTAGGCCCTTGCCCGATGTGGAGAATAGTGTAACAACAATGAAACCATCGATATATCGATAGACTACTATGTTGTGTACCTAAAGAACGACTTTGGACATGTTTGGGTTGTGTCAAACACTACCAAGCGCAGTTTCTACATTACAGACGCTTTGTAGGCCCTTGCCCGATGTGGAGAATAGTGTAACAACAATGAAACCATCGATATATCGATAGACTACTATGTTGTGTACCTAAAGAACGACTTTGGACATGTTTGGGTTGTGTCAAACACTAACAAGCGCAGTTTCTACATTACAGACGCTTTGTAGGCCCTTGCCCGATGTAGGGAATAGTGTAACAACAATGAAACCATCGATATATCGATAGACTACTATGTTCTGTACCTAAAGAACGACTTTGGACATGATTCGGTTGTATAATACACTACCAGGCGCAGTTTCTACATTACAGACGCTTTGTAGGCCCTTGCCCGATGTAGGGAATAGTGTAACAACAATGAAACCATCGATATATCGATAGACTACTATGTTGTGTACCTAAAGAACGACTTTGGACATGTTTGGGTTGTGTAATACACTACCAGGCGCAGTTTCTACATTACAGACGCTTTGTAGGCCCTTGCCCGATGTGGAGAATAGTGTAACAACAATGAAACCATCGATATATCGATAGACTACTATGTTGTGTACCTAAAGAACGACTTTGGACATGTTTGGGTTGTGTCAAACACTACCAAGCGCAGTTTCTACATTACAGACGCTTTGTAGGCCCTTGCCCGATGTGGAGAATAGTGTAACAACAATGAAACCATCGATATATCGATAGACTACTATGTTGTGCACCTAAAGAACGACTTTGGACATGTTTGGGTTGTGTCAAACACTTACCAAGCGAAGTTTCTACTTTACAGACGCTTTGTAGGCCCTTGCCCGATGTAGGGAATAGTGTAACAACAATGAAACCATCGATATATCGATAGACTACTATGTTGTGTACCTAACGAACGACTTTGGACATGTTTGGGTTGTGTCAAACACTACCAAGCGCAGTTTCTACATTACAGACGCTTTGTAGGCCCTTGCCCGATGTAGGGAATAGTGTAACAACAATGAAACCATCGATATATCGATAGACTACTATGTTGTGCACCTAAAGAACGACTTTGGACATGTTTGGGTTGTGTCAAACACAACCAGGCGCAGTTTCTACATTACAGACGCTTTGTAGGCCCTTGCCCGATGTAGGGAATAGTGTAACAACAATGAAACCATCGATATATCGATAGACTACTATGTTGTGTACCTAAAGAACGACTTTGGACATGTTTGGGTTGTGTAATACACTACCAGGCGCAGTTTCTACATTACAGACGCTTTGTAGGCCCTTGCCCGATGTGGAGAATAGTGTAACAACAATGAAACCATCGATATATCGATAGACTACTATGTTGTGTACCTAACGAACGACTTTGGACATGTTTGGGTTGTGTCAAACACTACCAAGCGCAGTTTCTACATTACAGACGCTTTGTAGGCCCTTGCCCGATGTAGGGAATAGTGTAACAACAATGAAACCATCGATATATCGATAGACTACTATGTTCTGTACCTTAAGAACGACTTTGGACATGATTCGGTTGTATAATACACTACCAGGCGCAGTTTCTACATTACAGACGCTTTGTAGGCCCTTGCCCGATGTAGGGAATAGTGTAACAACAATGAAACCATCGATATATCGATAGACTACTATGTTGTGTACCTAAAGAACGACTTTGGACATGTTTGGGTTGTGTAATACACTACCAGGCGCAGTTTCTACATTACAGACGCTTTGTAGGCCCTTGCCCGATGTGGAGAATAGTGTAACAACGATGAAACCATCGATATATCGATAGACTACTATGTTGTGTACCTAAAGAACGACTTTGGACATGATTGGGTTGTATAATACACTACCAGGCGCGGTTTCTACATTACAGACGCTTTGTAGGCCCTTGCCCGATGTAGGGAATAGTGTAACAACAATGAAACCATCGATATATCGATAGACTACTATGTTGTGCACCTAAAGAACGACTTTGGACATGTTTGGGTTGTGTCAAACACAACCAGGCGCAGTTTCTACATTACAGACGCTTTGTAGGCCCTTGCCCGATGTAGGGAATAGTGTAACAACAATGAAACCATCGATATATCGATAGACTACTATGTTGTGTACCTAAAGAACGACTTTGGACATGTTTGGGTTGTGTAATACACTACCAGGCGCAGTTTCTACATTACAGACGCTTTGTAGGCCCTTGCCCGATGTGGAGAATAGTGTAACAACAATGAAACCATCGATATATCGATAGACTACTATGTTGTGTACCTAAAGAACGACTTTGGACATGTTTGGGTTGTGTCAAACACTACCAAGCGCAGTTTCTACATTACAGACGCTTTGTAGGCCCTTGCCCGATGTGGAGAATAGTGTAACAACAATGAAACCATCGATATATCGATAGACTACTATGTTGTGTACCTAAAGAACGACTTTGGACATGTTTGGGTTGTGTCAAACACTACCAAGCGCAGTTTCTACATTACAGACGCTTTGTAGGCCCTTGCCCGATGTAGGGAATAGTGTAACAACAATGAAACCATCGATATATCGATAGACTACTATGTTCTGTACCTAAAGAACGACTTTGGACATGATTCGGTTGTATAATACACTACCAGGCGCAGTTTCTACATTACAGACGCTTTGTAGGCCCTTGCCCGATGTAGGGAATAGTGTAACAACAATGAAACCATCGATATATCGATAGACTACTATGTTGTGTACCAAAAGAACGACTTTGGACATGTTTGGGTTGTGTAATACACTACCAGGCGCAGTTTCTACATTACAGACGCTTTGTAGGCCCTTGCCCGATGTGGAGAATAGTGTAACAACAATGAAACCATCGATATATCGATAGACTACTATGTTGTGTACCTAAAGAACGACTTTGGACATGTTTGGGTTGTGTCAAACACTACCAAGCGCAGTTTCTACATTACAGACGCTTTGTAGGCCCTTGCCCGATGTGGAGAATAGTGTAACAACAATGAAACCATCGATATATCGATAGACTACTATGTTGTGTACCTAAAGAACGACTTTGGACATGTTTGGGTTGTGTCAAACACTACCAAGCGCAGTTTCTACATTACAGACGCTTTGTAGGCCCTTGCCCGATGTGGAGAATAGTGTAACAACAATGAAACCATCGATATATCGATAGACTACTATGTTCTGTACCTAAAGAACGACTTTGGACATGATTCGGTTGTATAATACACTACCAGGCGCAGTTTCTACATTACAGACGCTTTGTAGGCCCTTGCCCGATGTAGGGAATAGTGTAACAACAATGAAACCATCGATATATCGATAGACTACTATGTTGTGTACCTAAAGAACGACTTTGGACATGTTTGGGTTGTGTAATACACTACCAGGCGCAGTTTCTACATTACAGACGCTTTGTAGGCCCTTGCCCGATGTGGAGAATAGTGTAACAACAATGAAACCATCGATATATCGATAGACTACTATGTTGTGTACCTAAAGAACGACTTTGGACATGTTTGGGTTGTGTCAAACACTACCAAGCGCAGTTTCTACATTACAGACGCTTTGTAGGCCCTTGCCCGATGTGGAGAATAGTGTAACAACAATGAAACCATCGATATATCGATAGACTACTATGTTGTGCACCTAAAGAACGACTTTGGACATGTTTGGGTTGTGTCAAACACTTACCAAGCGAAGTTTCTACTTTACAGACGCTTTGTAGGCCCTTGCCCGATGTAGGGAATAGTGTAACAACAATGAAACCATCGATATATCGATAGACTACTATGTTGTGTACCTAAAGAACGACTTTGGACATGTTTGGGTTGTGTCAAACACTACCAAGCGCAGTTTCTACATTACAGACGCTTTGTAGGCCCTTGCCCGATGTAGGGAATAGTGTAACAACAATGAAACCATCGATATATCGATAGACTACTATGTTGTGTACCTAAAGAACGACTTTGGACATGATTGGGTTGTATAATACACTACCAGGCGCAGTTTCTACATTACAGACGCTTTGTAGGCCCTTGCCCGATGTAGGGAATAGTGTAACAACAATGAAACCATCGATATATCGATAGACTACTATGTTGTGCACCTAAAGAACGACTTTGGACATGTTTGGGTTGTGTCAAACACAACCAGGCGCAGTTTCTACATTACAGACGCTTTGTAGGCCCTTGCCCGATGTAGGGAATAGTGTAACAACAATGAAACCATCGATATATCGATAGACTACTATGTTGTGTACCTAAAGAACGACTTTGGACATGTTTGGGTTGTGTAATACACTACCAGGCGCAGTTTCTACATTACAGACGCTTTGTAGGCCCTTGCCCGATGTAGGGAATAGTGTAACAACAATGAAACCATCGATATATCGATAGACTACTATGTTGTGTACCTAAAGAACGACTTTGGACATGTTTGGGTTGTGTCAAACACTACCAAGCGCAGTTTGTACATTACAGACGCTTTGTAGGCCCTTGCCCGATGTGGAGAATAGTGTAACAACAATGAAACCATCGATATATCGATAGACTACTATGTTGTGTACCTAAAGAACGACTTTGGACATGTTTGGGTTGTGTCAAACACTAACAAGCGCAGTTTCTACATTACAGACGCTTTGTAGGCCCTTGCCCGATGTAGGGAATAGTGTAACAACAATGAAACCATCGATATATCGATAGACTACTATGTTGTGTACCTAAAGAACGACTTTGGACATGATTCGGTTGTATAATACACTACCAGGCGCAGTTTCTACATTACAGACGCTTTGTAGGCCCTTGCCCGATGTAGGGAATAGTGTAACAACAATGAAACCATCGATATATCGATAGACTACTATGTTGTGTACCTAAAGAACGACTTTGGACATGTTTGGGTTGTGTAATACACTACCAGGCGCAGTTTCTACATTACAGACGCTTTGTAGGCCCTTGCCCGATGTGGAGAATAGTGTAACAACAATGAAACCATCGATATATCGATAGACTACTATGTTGTGTACCTAAAGAACGACTTTGGACATGTTTGGGTTGTGTCAAACACTACCAAGCGCGGTTTCTACATTACAGACGCTTTGTAGGCCCTTGCCCGATGTGGAGAATAGTGTAACAACAATGAAACCATCGATATATCGATAGACTACTATGTTGTGCACCTAAAGAACGACTTTGGACATGTTTGGGTTGTGTCAAACACTTACCAAGCGAAGTTTCTACTTTACAGACGCTTTGTAGGCCCTTGCCCGATGTAGGGAATAGTGTAACAACAATGAAACCATCGATATATCGATAGACTACTATGTTGTGTACCTAACGAACGACTTTGGACATGTTTGGGTTGTGTCAAACACTACCAAGCGCAGTTTCTACATTACAGACGCTTTGTAGGCCCTTGCCCGATGTAGGGAATAGTGTAACAACAATGAAACCATCGATATATCGATAGACTACTATGTTGTGTACCTAAAGAACGACTTTGGACATGATTGGGTTGTATAATACACTACCAGGCGCAGTTTCTACATTACAGACGCTTTGTAGGCCCTTGCCCGATGTAGGGAATAGTGTAACAACAATGAAACCATCGATATATCGATAGACTACTATGTTGTGCACCTAAAGAACGACTTTGGACATGTTTGGGTTGTGTCAAACACAACCAGGCGCAGTTTCTACATTACAGACGCTTTGTAGGCCCTTGCCCGATGTAGGGAATAGTGTAACAACAATGAAACCATCGATATATCGATAGACTACTATGTTGTGTACCTAAAGAACGACTTTGGACATGTTTGGGTTGTGTAATACACTACCAGGCGCAGTTTCTACATTACAGACGCTTTGTAGGCCCTTGCCCGATGTAGGGAATAGTGTAACAACAATGAAACCATCGATATATCGATAGACTACTATGTTGTGTACCTAACGAACGACTTTGGACATGTTTGGGTTGTGTCAAACACTACCAAGCGCAGTTTCTACATTACAGACGCTTTGTAGGCCCTTGCCCGATGTAGGGAATAGTGTAACAACAATGAAACCATCGATATATCGATAGACTACTATGTTCTGTACCTTAAGAACGACTTTGGACATGATTCGGTTGTATAATACACTACCAGGCGCAGTTTCTACATTACAGACGCTTTGTAGGCCCTTGCCCGATGTAGGGAATAGTGTAACAACAATGAAACCATCGATATATCGATAGACTACTATGTTGTGTACCTAAAGAACGACTTTGGACATGTTTGGGTTGTGTAATACACTACCAGGCGCAGTTTCTACATTACAGACGCTTTGTAGGCCCTTGCCCGATGTGGAGAATAGTGTAACAACAATGAAACCATCGATATATCGATAGACTACTATGTTGTGTACCTAAAGAACGACTTTGGACATGTTTGGGTTGTGTCAAACACTACCAAGCGCAGTTTCTACATTACAGACGCTTTGTAGGCCCTTGCCCGATGTGGAGAATAGTGTAACAACAATGAAACCATCGATATATCGATAGACTACTATGTTGTGTACCTAAAGAACGACTTTGGACATGTTTGGGTTGTGTCAAACACTACCAAGCGCAGTTTCTACATTACAGACGCTTTGTAGGCCCTTGCCCGATGTAGGGAATAGTGTAACAACAATGAAACCATCGATATATCGATAGACTACTATGTTCTGTACCTAAAGAACGACTTTGGACATGATTCGGTTGTATAATACACTACCAGGCGCAGTTTCTACATTACAGACGCTTTGTAGGCCCTTGCCCGATGTAGGGAATAGTGTAACAACAATGAAACCATCGATATATCGATAGACTACTATGTTGTGTACCTAAAGAACGACTTTGGACATGTTTGGGTTGTGTAATACACTACCAGGCGCAGTTTCTACATTACAGACGCTTTGTAGGCCCTTGCCCGATGTGGAGAATAGTGTAACAACAATGAAACCATCGATATATCGATAGACTACTATGTTGTGTACCTAAAGAACGACTTTGGACATGTTTGGGTTGTGTCAAACACTACCAAGCGCAGTTTCTACATTACAGACGCTTTGTAGGCCCTTGCCCGATGTGGAGAATAGTGTAACAACAATGAAACCATCGATATATCGATAGACTACTATGTTGTGCACCTAAAGAACGACTTTGGACATGTTTGGGTTGTGTCAAACACTTACCAAGCGAAGTTTCTACTTTACAGACGCTTTGTAGGCCCTTGCCCGATGTAGGGAATAGTGTAACAACAATGAAACCATCGATATATCGATAGACTACTATGTTGTGTACCTAAAGAACGACTTTGGACATGTTTGGGTTGTGTCAAACACTACCAAGCGCAGTTTCTACATTACAGACGCTTTGTAGGCCCTTGCCCGATGTAGGGAATAGTGTAACAACAATGAAACCATCGATATATCGATAGACTACTATGTTGTGTACCTAAAGAACGACTTTGGACATGATTGGGTTGTATAATACACTACCAGGCGCGGTTTCTACATTACAGACGCTTTGTAGGCCCTTGCCCGATGTAGGGAATAGTGTAACAACAATGAAACCATCGATATATCGATAGACTACTATGTTGTGCACCTAAAGAACGACTTTGGACATGTTTGGGATGTGTCAAACACAACCAGGCGCAGTTTCTACATTACAGACGCTTTGTAGGCCCTTGCCCGATGTAGGGAATAGTGTAACAACAATGAAACCATCGATATATCGATAGACTACTATGTTGTGTACCTAAAGAACGACTTTGGACATGTTTGGGTTGTGTAATACACTACCAGGCGCAGTTTCTACATTACAGACGCTTTGTAGGCCCTTGCCCGATGTGGAGAATAGTGTAACAACAATGAAACCATCGATATATCGATAGACTACTATGTTGTGTACCTAAAGAACGACTTTGGACATGTTTGGGTTGTGTCAAACACTACCAAGCGCAGTTTCTACATTACAGACGCTTTGTAGGCCCTTGCCCGATGTGGAGAATAGTGTAACAACAATGAAACCATCGATATATCGATAGACTGCTATGTTGTGTACCTAAAGAACGACTTTGGACATGTTTGGGTTGTGTCAAACACTACCAAGCGCAGTTTCTACATTACAGACGCTTTGTAGGCCCTTGCCCGATGTAGGGAATAGTGTAACAACAATGAAACCATCGATATATCGATAGACTACTATGTTGTGTACCTAAAGAACGACTTTGGACATGTTTGGGTTGTGTAATACACTACCAGGCGCAGTTTCTACATTACAGACGCTTTGTAGGCCCTTGCCCGATGTGGAGAATAGTGTAACAACAATGAAACCATCGATATATCGATAGACTACTATGTTGTGTACCTAAAGAACGACTTTGGACATGTTTGGGTTGTGTCAAACACTACCAAGCGCAGTTTCTACATTACAGACGCTTTGTAGGCCCTTGCCCGATGTGGAGAATAGTGTAACAACAATGAAACCATCGATATATCGATAGACTACTATGTTGTGTACCTTAAGAACGACTTTGGACATGATTCGGTTGTATAATACACTACCAGGCGCAGTTTCTACATTACAGACGCTTTGTAGGCCCTTGCCCGATGTGGAGAATAGTGTAACAACAATGAAACCATCGATATATCGATAGACTACTATGTTGTGTACCTAAAGAACGACTTTGGACATGTTTGGGTTGTGTCAAACACTACCAAGCGCAGTTTCTACATTACAGACGCTTTGTAGGCCCTTGCCCGATGTGGAGAATAGTGTAACAACAATGAAACCATCGATATATCGATAGACTACTATGTTGTGTACCTAAAGAACGACTTTGGACATGATTGGGTTGTATAATACACTACCAGGCGCGGTTTCTACATTACAGACGCTTTGTAGGCCCTTGCCCGATGTAGGGAATAGTGTAACAACAATGAAACCATCGATATATCGATAGACTACTATGTTGTGCACCTAAAGAACGACTTTGGACATGTTTGGGTTGTGTCAAACACAACCAGGCGCAGTTTCTACATTACAGACGCTTTGTAGGCCCTTGCCCGATGTAGGGAATAGTGTAACAACAATGAAACCATCGATATATCGATAGACTACTATGTTGTGTACCTAAAGAACGACGTTGGACATGTTTGGGTTGTGTAAAACACTACCAGGCGCAGTTTCTACATTACAGACGCTTTGTAGGCCCTTGCCCGATGTAGGGAATAGTGTAACAACAATGAAACCATCGATATATCGATAGACTACTATGTTGTGTACCTAAAGAACGACTTTGGACATGATTGGGTTGTATAATACACTACCAGGCGCGGTTTCTACATTACAGACGCTTTGTAGGCCCTTGCCCGATGTAGGGAATAGTGTAACAACAATGAAACCATCGATATATCGATAGACTACTATGTTGTGCACCTAAAGAACGACTTTGGACATGTTTGGGTTGTGTCAAACACAACCAGGCGCAGTTTCTACATTACAGACGCTTTGTAGGCCCTTGCCCGATGTAGGGAATAGTGTAACAACAATGAAACCATCGATATATCGATAGACTACTATGTTGTGTACCTAAAGAACGACTTTGGACATGTTTGGGTTGTGTCAAACACTACCAAGCGCAGTTTCTACATTACAGACGCTTTGTAGGCCCTTGCCCGATGTAGGGAATAGTGTAACAACAATGAAACCATCGATATATCGATAGACTACTATGTTCTGTACCTAAAGAACGACTTTGGACATGATTCGGTTGTATAATACACTACCAGGCGCAGTTTCTACATTACAGACGCTTTGTAGGCCCTTGCCCGATGTAGGGAATAGTGTAACAACAATGAAACCATCGATATATCGATAGACTACTATGTTGTGTACCTAAAGAACGACTTTGGACATGTTTGGGTTGTGTAATACACTACCAGGCGCAGTTTCTACATTACAGACGCTTTGTAGGCCCTTGCCCGATGTGGAGAATAGTGTAACAACAATGAAACCATCGATATATCGATAGACTACTATGTTGTGTACCTAAAGAACGACTTTGGACATGTTTGGGTTGTGTCAAACACTACCAAGCGCAGTTTCTACATTACAGACGCTTTGTAGGCCCTTGCCCGATGTGGAGAATAGTGTAACAACAATGAAACCATCGATATATCGATAGACTACTATGTTGTGTACCTTAAGAACGACTTTGGACATGATTCGGTTGTATAATACACTACCAGGCGCAGTTTCTACATTACAGACGCTTTGTAGGCCCTTGCCCGATGTGGAGAATAGTGTAACAACAATGAAACCATCGATATATCGATAGACTACTATGTTGTGTACCTAAAGAACGACTTTGGACATGTTTGGGTTGTGTCAAACACTACCAAGCGCAGTTTCTACATTACAGACGCTTTGTAGGCCCTTGCCCGATGTGGAGAATAGTGTAACAACAATGAAACCATCGATATATCGATAGACTACTATGTTGTGTACCTAAAGAACGACTTTGGACATGATTGGGTTGTATAATACACTACCAGGCGCGGTTTCTACATTACAGACGCTTTGTAGGCCCTTGCCCGATGTAGGGAATAGTGTAACAACAATGAAACCATCGATATATCGATAGACTACTATGTTGTGCACCTAAAGAACGACTTTGGACATGTTTGGGTTGTGTCAAACACAACCAGGCGCAGTTTCTACATTACAGACGCTTTGTAGGCCCTTGCCCGATGTAGGGAATAGTGTAACAACAATGAAACCATCGATATATCGATAGACTACTATGTTGTGTACCTAAAGAACGACTTTGGACATGTTTGGGTTGTGTAAAACACTACCAGGCGCAGTTTCTACATTACAGACGCTTTGTAGGCCCTTGCCCGATGTAGGGAATAGTGTAACAACAATGAAACCATCGATATATCGATAGACTACTATGTTGTGTACCTAAAGAACGACTTTGGACATGATTGGGTTGTATAATACACTACCAGGCGCGGTTTCTACATTACAGACGCTTTGTAGGCCCTTGCCCGATGTAGGGAATAGTGTAACAACAATGAAACCATCGATATATCGATAGACTACTATGTTGTGCACCTAAAGAACGACTTTGGACATGTTTGGGTTGTGTCAAACACAACCAGGCGCAGTTTCTACATTACAGACGCTTTGTAGGCCCTTGCCCGATGTAGGGAATAGTGTAACAACAATGAAACCATCGATATATCGATAGACTACTATGTTGTGTACCTAAAGAACGACTTTGGACATGTTTGGGTTGTGTAATACACTACCAGGCGCAGTTTCTACATTACAGACGCTTTGTAGGCCCTTGCCCGATGTGGAGAATAGTGTAACAACAATGAAACCATCGATATATCGATAGACTACTATGTTGTGTACCTAAAGAACGACTTTGGACATGTTTGGGTTGTGTCAAACACTACCAAGCGCAGTTTCTACATTACAGACGCTTTGTAGGCCCTTGCCCGATGTGGAGAATAGTGTAACAACAATGAAACCATCGATATATCGATAGACTACTATGTTGTGTACCTAAAGAACGACTTTGGACATGTTTGGGTTGTGTCAAACACTACCAAGCGCAGTTTCTACATTACAGACGCTTTGTAGGCCCTTGCCCGATGTAGGGAATAGTGTAACAACAATGAAACCATCGATATATCGATAGACTACTATGTTCTGTACCTAAAGAACGACTTTGGACATGTTTGGGTTGTATAATACACTACCAGGCGCAGTTTCTACATTACAGACGCTTTGTAGGCCCTTGCCCGATGTAGGGAATAGTGTAACAACAATGAAACCATCGATATATCGATAGACTACTATGTTGTGTACCTAAAGAACGACTTTGGACATGTTTGGGTTGTGTAATACACTACCAGGCGCAGTTTCTACATTACAGACGCTTTGTAGGCCCTTGCCCGATGTGGAGAATAGTGTAACAACAATGAAACCATCGATATATCGATAGACTACTATGTTGTGTACCTAAAGAACGACTTTGGACATGTTTGGGTTGTGTCAAACACTACCAAGCGCAGTTTCTACATTACAGACGCTTTGTAGGCCCTTGCCCGATGTGGAGAATAGTGTAACAACAATGAAACCATCGATATATCGATAGACTACTATGTTGTGTACCTTAAGAACGACTTTGGACATGATTCGGTTGTATAATACACTACCAGGCGCAGTTTCTACATTACAGACGCTTTGTAGGCCCTTGCCCGATGTGGAGAATAGTGTAACAACAATGAAACCATCGATATATCGATAGACTACTATGTTGTGTACCTAAAGAACGACTTTGGACATGTTTGGGTTGTGTCAAACACTACCAAGCGCAGTTTCTACATTACAGGCGCTTTGTAGGCCCTTGCCCGATGTGGAGAATAGTGTAACAACAATGAAACCATCGATATATCGATAGACTACTATGTTGTGTACCTAAAGAACGACTTTGGACATGATTGGGTTGTATAATACACTACCAGGCGCGGTTTCTACATTACAGACGCTTTGTAGGCCCTTGCCCGATGTAGGGAATAGTGTAACAACAATGAAACCATCGATATATCGATAGACTACTATGTTGTGCACCTAAAGAACGACTTTGGACATGTTTGGGTTGTGTCAAACACAACCAGGCGCAGTTTCTACATTACAGACGCTTTGTAGGCCCTTGCCCGATGTAGGGAATAGTGTAACAACAATGAAACCATCGATATATCGATAGACTACTATGTTGTGTACCTAAAGAACGACTTTGGACATGTTTGGGTTGTGTAATACACTACCAGGCGCAGTTTCTACATTACAGACGCTTTGTAGGCCCTTGCCCGATGTGGAGAATAGTGTAACAACAATGAAACCATCGATATATCGATAGACTACTATGTTGTGTACCTAAAGAACGACTTTGGACATGTTTGGGTTGTGTCAAACACTACCAAGCGCAGTTTCTACATTACAGACGCTTTGTAGGCCCTTGCCCGATGTGGAGAATAGTGTAACAACAATGAAACCATCGATATATCGATAGACTACTATGTTGTGCACCTAAAGAACGACTTTGGACATGTTTGGGTTGTGTCAAACACTACCAAGCGCAGTTTCTACATTACAGACGCTTTGTAGGCCCTTGCCCGATGTGGAGAATAGTGTAACAACAATGAAACCATCGATATATCGATAGACTACTATGTTGTGTACCTAAAGAACGACTTTGGACATGATTGGGTTGTATAATACACTACCAGGCGCGGTTTCTACATTACAGACGCTTTGTAGGCCCTTGCCCGATGTAGGGAATAGTGTAACAACAATGAAACCATCGATATATCGATAGACTACTATGTTCTGTACCTAAAGAACGACTTTGGACATGATTGGGTTGTATAATACACTACCAGGCGCGGTTTCTACATTACAGACGCTTTGTAGGCCCTTGCCCGATGTAGGGAATAGTGTAACAACAATGAAACCATCGATATATCGATAGACTACTATGTTGTGCACCTAAAGAACGACTTTGGACATGTTTGGGTTGTGTCAAACACAACCAGGCGCAGTTTCTACATTACAGACGCTTTGTAGGCCCTTGCCCGATGTAGGGAATAGTGTAACAACAATGAAACCATCGATATATCGATAGACTACTATGTTGTGTACCTAAAGAACGACTTTGGACATGTTTGGGTTGTGTAATACACTACCAGGCGCAGTTTCTACATTACAGACGCTTTGTAGGCCCTTGCCCGATGTGGAGAATAGTGTAACAACAATGAAACCATCGATATATCGATAGACTACTATGTTGTGTACCTAAAGAACGACTTTGGACATGTTTGGGTTGTGTCAAACACTACCAAGCGCAGTTTCTACATTACAGACGCTTTGTAGGCCCTTGCCCGATGTGGAGAATAGTGTAACAACAATGAAACCATCGATATATCGATAGACTACTATGTTGTGTACCTAACGAACGACTTTGGACATGTTTGGGTTGTGTCAAACACTACCAAGCGCAGTTTCTACATTACAGACGCTTTGTAGGCCCTTGCCCGATGTAGGGAATAGTGCAACAACAATGAAACCATCGATATATCGATAGACTACTATGTTCTGTACCTAAAGAACGACTTTGGACATGATTCGGTTGTATAATACACTACCAGGCGCAGTTTCTACATTACAGACGCTTTGTAGGCCCTTGCCCGATGTAGGGAATAGTGTAACAACAATGAAACCATCGATATATCGATAGACTACTATGTTGTGCACCTAAAGAACGACTTTGGACATGTTTGGGTTGTGTCAAACACTACCAAGCGTAGTTTCTACATTACAGACGCTTTGTAGGCCCTTGCCCGATGTAGGGAATAGTGTAACAACAATGAAACCATCGATATATCGATAGACTACTATGTTGTGTACCTAAAGAACGACTTTGGACATGATTGGGTTGTATAATACACTACCAGGCGCGGTTTCTACATTACAGACGCTTTGTAGGCCCTTGCCCGATGTAGGGAATAGTGTAACAACAATGAAACCATCGATATATCGATAGACTACTATGTTGTGTACCTAAAGAACGACTTTGGACATGTTTGGGTTGTGTAATACACTACCAGGCGCAGTTTCTACATTACAGACGCTTTGTAGGCCCTTGCCCGATGTGGAGAATAGTGTAACAACAATGAAACCATCGATATATCGATAGACTACTATGTTGTGTACCTAAAGAACGACTTTGGACATGTTTGGGTTGTGTCAAACACTACCAAGCGCAGTTTCTACATTACAGACGCTTTGTAGGCCCTTGCCCGATGTGGAGAATAGTGTAACAACAATGAAACCATCGATATATCGATAGACTACTATGTTGTGTACCTAAAGAACGACTTTGGACATGTTTGGGTTGTGTCAAACACTACCAAGCGCAGTTTCTACATTACAGACGCTTTGTAGGCCCTTGCCCGATGTAGGGAATAGTGTAACAACAATGAAACCATCGATATATCGATAGACTACTATGTTCTGTACCTAAAGAACGACTTTGGACATGATTCGGTTGTATAATACACTACCAGGCGCAGTTTCTACATTACAGACGCTTTGTAGGCCCTTGCCCGATGTAGGGAATAGTGTAACAACAATGAAACCATCGATATATCGATAGACTACTATGTTGTGTACCTAAAGAACGACTTTGGACATGTTTGGGTTGTGTAATACACTACCAGGCGCAGTTTCTACATTACAGACGCTTTGTAGGCCCTTGCCCGATGTGGAGAATAGTGTAACAACAATGAAACCATCGATATATCGATAGACTACTATGTTGTGTACCTAAAGAACGACTTTGGACATGTTTGGGTTGTGTCAAACACTACCAAGCGCAGTTTCTACATTACAGACGCTTTGTAGGCCCTTGCCCGATGTGGAGAATAGTGTAACAACAATGAAACCATCGATATATCGATAGACTACTATGTTGTGTACCTTAAGAACGACTTTGGACATGATTCGGTTGTATAATACACTACCAGGCGCAGTTTCTACATTACAGACGCTTTGTAGGCCCTTGCCCGATGTGGAGAATAGTGTAACAACAATGAAACCATCGATATATCGATAGACTACTATGTTGTGTACCTAAAGAACGACTTTGGACATGTTTGGGTTGTGTCAAACACTACCAAGCGCAGTTTCTACATTACAGACGCTTTGTAGGCCCTTGCCCGATGTGGAGAATAGTGTAACAACAATGAAACCATCGATATATCGATAGACTACTGTGTTGTGTACCTAAAGAACGACTTTGGACATGATTGGGTTGTATAATACACTACCAGGCGCGGTTTCTACATTACAGACGCTTTGTAGGCCCTTGCCCGATGTAGGGAATAGTGTAACAACAATGAAACCATCGATATATCGATAGACTACTATGTTGTGCACCTAAAGAACGACTTTGGACATGTTTGGGTTGTGTCAAACACAACCAGGCGCAGTTTCTACATTACAGACGCTTTGTAGGCCCTTGCCCGATGTAGGGAATAGTGTAACAACAATGAAACCATCGATATATCGATAGACTACTATGTTGTGTACCTAAAGAACGACTTTGGACATGTTTGGGTTGTGTAATACACTACCAGGCGCAGTTTCTACATTACAGACGCTTTGTAGGCCCTTGCCCGATGTGGAGAATAGTGTAACAACAATGAAACCATCGATATATCGATAGACTACTATGTTGTGCACCTAAAGAACGACTTTGGACATGTTTGGGTTGTGTCAAACACAACCAGGCGCAGTTTCTACATTACAGACGCTTTGTAGGCCCTTGCCCGATGTAGGGAATAGTGTAACAACAATGAAACCATCGATATATCGATAGACTACTATGTTGTGTACCTAAAGAACGACTTTGGACATGTTTGGGTTGTGTAATACACTACCAGGCGCAGTTTCTACATTACAGACGCTTTGTAGGCCCTTGCCCGATGTGGAGAATAGTGTAACAACAATGAAACCATCGATATATCGATAGACTACTATGTTGTGTACCTAAAGAACGACTTTGGACATGTTTGGGTTGTGTCAAACACTACCAAGCGCAGTTTCTACATTACAGACGCTTTGTAGGCCCTTGCCCGATGTGGAGAATAGTGTAACAACAATGAAACCATCGATATATCGATAGACTACTATGTTGTGCACCTAAAGAACGACTTTGGACATGTTTGGGTTGTGTCAAACACTACCAAGCGCAGTTTCTACATTACAGACGCTTTGTAGGCCCTTGCCCGATGTGGAGAATAGTGTAACAACAATGAAACCATCGATATATCGATAGACTACTATGTTGTGTACCTAAAGAACGACTTTGGACATGATTGGGTTGTATAATACACTACCAGGCGCGGTTTCTACATTATAGACGCTTTGTAGGCCCTTGCCCGATGTAGGGAATAGTGTAACAACAATGAAACCATCGATATATCGATAGACTACTATGTTGTGTACCTAAAGAACGACTTTGGACATGATTGGGTTGTATAATACACTACCAGGCGCGGTTTCTACATTACAGACGCTTTGTAGGCCCTTGCCCGATGTAGGGAATAGTGTAACAACAATGAAACCATCGATATATCGATAGACTACTATGTTGTGCACCTAAAGAACGACTTTGGACATGTTTGGGTTGTGTCAAACACAACCAGGCGCAGTTTCTACATTACAGACGCTTTGTAGGCCCTTGCCCGATGTAGGGAATAGTGTAACAACAATGAAACCATCGATATATCGATAGACTACTATGTTGTGTACCTAAAGAACGACTTTGGACATGTTTGGGTTGTGTAATACACTACCAGGCGCAGTTTCTACATTACAGACGCTTTGTAGGCCCTTGCCCGATGTGGAGAATAGTGTAACAACAATGAAACCATCGATATATCGATAGACTACTATGTTGTGTACCTAAAGAACGACTTTGGACATGTTTGGGTTGTGTCAAACACTACCAAGCGCAGTTTCTACATTACAGACGCTTTGTAGGCCCTTGCCCGATGTGGAGAATAGTGTAACAACAATGAAACCATCGATATATCGATAGACTACTATGTTGTGTACCTAACGAACGACTTTGGACATGTTTGGGTTGTGTCAAACACTACCAAGCGCAGTTTCTACATTACAGACGCTTTGTAGGCCCTTGCCCGATGTAGGGAATAGTGTAACAACAATGAAACCATCGATATATCGATAGACTACTATGTTCTGTACCTAAAGAACGACTTTGGACATGATTCGGTTGTATAATACACTACCAGGCGCAGTTTCTACATTACAGACGCTTTGTAGGCCCTTGCCCGATGTAGGGAATAGTGTAACAACAATGAAACCATCGATATATCGATAGACTACTATGTTGTGTACCTAAAGAACGACTTTGGACATGTTTGGGTTGTGTAATACACTACCAGGCGCAGTTTCTACATTACAGACGCTTTGTAGGCCCTTGCCCGATGTGGAGAATAGTGTAACAACAATGAAACCATCGATATATCGATAGACTACTATGTTGTGTACCTAAAGAACGACTTTGGACATGTTTGGGTTGTGTCAAACACTACCAAGCGCAGTTTCTACATTACAGACGCTTTGTAGGCCCTTGCCCGATGTGGAGAATAGTGTAACAACAATGAAACCATCGATATATCGATAGACTACTATGTTGTGCACCTAAAGAACGACTTTGGACATGTTTGGGTTGTGTCAAACACTTACCAAGCGAAGTTTCTACTTTACAGACGCTTTGTAGGCCCTTGCCCGATGTAGGGAATAGTGTAACAACAATGAAACCATCGATATATCGATAGACTACTATGTTGTGTACCTAACGAACGACTTTGGACATGTTTGGGTTGTGTCAAACACTACCAAGCGCAGTTTCTACATTACAGACGCTTTGTAGGCCCTTGCCCGATGTAGGGAATAGTGTAACAACAATGAAACCATCGATATATCGAGAGACTACTATGTTGTGTACCTAAAGAACGACTTTGGACATGATTGGGTTGTATAATACACTACCAGGCGCGGTTTCTACATTACAGACGCTTTGTAGGCCCTTGCCCGATGTAGGGAATAGTGTAACAACAATGAAACCATCGATATATCGATAGACTACTATGTTGTGCACCTAAAGAACGACTTTGGACATGTTTGGGTTGTGTCAAACACAACCAGGCGCAGTTTCTACATTACAGACGCTTTGTAGGCCCTTGCCCGATGTAGGGAATAGTGTAACAACAATGAAACCATCGATATATCGATAGACTACTATGTTGTGTACCTAAAGAACGACTTTGGACATGTTTGGGTTGTGTCAAACACTACCAAGCGCAGTTTCTACATTACAGACGCTTTGTAGGCCCTTGCCCGATGTAGGGAATAGTGTAACAACAATGAAACCATCGATATATCGATAGACTACTATGTTCTGTACCTAAAGAACGACTTTGGACATGTTTGGGTTGTGTCAAACACTACCAAGCGCAGTTTCTACATTACAGACGCTTTGTAGGCCCTTGCCCGATGTAGGGAATAGTGTAACAACAATGAAACCATCGATATATCGATAGACTACTATGTTGTGTACCTAAAGAACGACTTTGGACATGTTTGGGTTGTGTCAAACACAACCAGGCGCAGTTTCTACATTACAGACGCTTTGTAGGCCCTTGCCCGATGTAGGGAATAGTGTAACAACAATGAAACCATCGATATATCGATAGACTACTATGTTGTGTACCTAAAGAACGACTTTGGACATGTTTGGGTTGTGTAATACACTACCAGGCGCAGTTTCTACATTACAGACGCTTTGTAGGCCCTTGCCCGATGTGGAGAATAGTGTAACAACAATGAAACCATCGATATATCGATAGACTACTATGTTGTGTACCTAAAGAACGACTTTGGACATGTTTGGGTTGTGTCAAACACAACCAGGCGCAGTTTCTACATTACAGACGCTTTGTAGGCCCTTGCCCGATGTAGGGAATAGTGTAACAACAATGAAACCATCGATATATCGATAGACTACTATGTTGTGTACCTAAAGAACGACTTTGGACATGTTTGGGTTGTGTAATACACCACCAGGCGCAGTTTCTACATTACAGACGCTTTGTAGGCCCTTGCCCGATGTGGAGAATAGTGTAACAACAATGAAACCATCGATATATCGATAGACTACTATGTTGTGTACCTAAAGAACGACTTTGGACATGTTTGGGTTGTGTAATACACTACCAGGCGCAGTTTCTACATTACAGACGCTTTGTAGGCCCTTGCCCGATGTGGAGAATAGTGTAACAACAATGAAACCATCGATATATCGATAGACTACTATGTTGTGTACCTAAAGAACGACTTTGGACATGTTTGGGTTGTGTCAAACACTACCAAGCGCAGTTTCTACATTACAGACGCTTTGTAGGCCCTTGCCCGATGTGGAGAATAGTGTAACAACAATGAAACCATCGATATATCGATAGACTACTATGTTGTGTACCTAAAGAACGACTTTGGACATGTTTGGGTTGTGTCAAACACTACCAAGCGCAGTTTCTACATTACAGACGCTTTGTAGGCCCTTGCCCGATGTGGAGAATAGTGTAACAACAATGAAACCATCGATATATCGATAGACTACTATGTTCTGTACCTAAAGAACGACTTTGGACATGATTCGGTTGTATAATACACTACCAGGCGCAGTTTCTACATTACAGACGCTTTGTAGGCCCTTGCCCGATGTAGGGAATAGTGTAACAACAATGAAACCATCGATATATCGATAGACTACTATGTTGTGTACCTAAAGAACGACTTTGGACATGTTTGGGTTGTGTAATACACTACCAGGCGCAGTTTCTACATTACAGACGCTTTGTAGGCCCTTGCCCGATGTGGAGAATAGTGTAACAACAATGAAACCATCGATATATCGATAGACTACTATGTTGTGTACCTAAAGAACGACTTTGGACATGTTTGGGTTGTGTCAAACACTACCAAGCGCAGTTTCTACATTACAGACGCTTTGTAGGCCCTTGCCCGATGTGGAGAATAGTGTAACAACAATGAAACCATCGATATATCGATAGACTACTATGTTGTGTACCTTAAGAACGACTTTGGACATGATTCGGTTGTATAATACACTACCAGGCGCAGTTTCTACATTACAGACGCTTTGTAGGCCCTTGCCCGATGTGGAGAATAGTGTAACAACAATGAAATCATCGATATATCGATAGACTACTATGTTGTGTACCTAAAGAACGACTTTGGACATGTTTGGGTTGTGTCAAACACTACCAAGCGCAGTTTCTACATTACAGACGCTTTGTAGGCCCTTGCCCGATGTGGAGAATAGTGTAACAACAATGAAACCATCGATATATCGATAGACTACTATGTTGTGTACCTAAAGAACGACTTTGGACATGATTGGGTTGTATAATACACTACCAGGCGCAGTTTCTACATTACAGACGCTTTGTAGGCCCTTGCCCGATGTAGGGAATAGTGTAACAACAATGAAACCATCGATATATCGATAGACTACTATGTTGTGCACCTAAAGAACGACTTTGGACATGTTTGGGTTGTGTCAAACACAACCAGGCGCAGTTTCTACATTACAGACGCTTTGTAGGCCCTTGCCCGATGTAGGGAATAGTGTAACAACAATGAAACCATCGATATATCGATAGACTACTATGTTGTGTACCTAAAGAACGACTTTGGACATGTTTGGGTTGTGTAATACACTACCAGGCGCAGTTTCTACATTACAGACGCTTTGTAGGCCCTTGCCCGATGTGGAGAATAGTGTAACAACAATGAAACCATCGATATATCGATAGACTACTATGTTGTGTACCTAAAGAACGACTTTGGACATGTTTGGGTTGTGTCAAACACTACCAAGCGCAGTTTCTACATTACAGACGCTTTGTAGGCCCTTGCCCGATGTGGAGAATAGTGTAACAACAATGAAACCATCGATATATCGATAGACTACTATGTTGTGCACCTAAAGAACGACTTTGGACATGTTTGGGTTGTGTCAAACACTACCAAGCGCAGTTTCTACATTACAGACGCTTTGTAGGCCCTTGCCCGATGTGGAGAATAGTGTAACAACAATGAAACCATCGATATATCGATAGACTACTATGTTGTGTACCTAAAGAACGACTTTGGACATGATTGGGTTGTATAATACACTACCAGGCGCGGTTTCTACATTACAGACGCTTTGTAGGCCCTTGCCCGATGTAGGGAATAGTGTAACAACAATGAAACCATCGATATATCGATAGACTACTATGTTGTGTACCTAAAGAACGACTTTGGACATGATTGGGTTGTATAATACACTACCAGGCGCGGTTTCTACATTACAGACGCTTTGTAGGCCCTTGCCCGATGTAGGGAATAGTGTAACAACAATGAAACCATCGATATATCGATAGACTACTATGTTCTGTACCTAAAGAACGACTTTGGACATGTTTGGGTTGTGTCAAACACTACCAAGCGCAGTTTCTACATTACAGACGCTTTGTAGGCCCTTGCCCGATGTAGGGAATAGTGTAACAACAATGAAACCATCGATATATCGATAGACTACTATGTTGTGTACCTAAAGAACGACTTTGGACATGTTTGGGTTGTGTCAAACACAACCAGGCGCAGTTTCTACATTACAGACGCTTTGTAGGCCCTTGCCCGATGTAGGGAATAGTGTAACAACAATGAAACCATCGATATATCGATAGACTACTATGTTGTGTACCTAAAGAACGACTTTGGACATGTTTGGGTTGTGTAATACACTACCAGGCGCAGTTTCTACATTACAGACGCTTTGTAGGCCCTTGCCCGATGTGGAGAATAGTGTAACAACAATGAAACCATCGATATATCGATAGACTACTATGTTGTGTACCTAAAGAACGACTTTGGACATGTTTAAGTTGTGTCAAACACAACCAGGCGCAGTTTCTACATTACAGACGCTTTGTAGGCCCTTGCCCGATGTAGGGAATAGTGTAACAACAATGAAACCATCGATATATCGATAGACTACTATGTTGTGTACCTAAAGAACGACTTTGGACATGTTTGGGTTGTGTAATACACCACCAGGCGCAGTTTCTACATTACAGACGCTTTGTAGGCCCTTGCCCGATGTGGAGAATAGTGTAACAACAATGAAACCATCGATATATCGATAGACTACTATGTTGTGTACCTAAAGAACGACTTTGGACATGTTTGGGTTGTGTAATACACTACCAGGCGCAGTTTCTACATTACAGACGCTTTGTAGGCCCTTGCCCGATGTGGAGAATAGTGTAACAACAATGAAACCATCGATATATCGATAGACTACTATGTTGTGTACCTAAAGAACGACTTTGGACATGTTTGGGTTGTGTCAAACACTACCAAGCGCAGTTTCTACATTACAGACGCTTTGTAGGCCCTTGCCCGATGTGGAGAATAGTGTAACAACAATGAAACCATCGATATATCGATAGACTACTATGTTGTGTACCTAAAGAACGACTTTGGACATGTTTGGGTTGTGTCAAACACTACCAAGCGCAGTTTCTACATTACAGACGCTTTGTAGGCCCTTGCCCGATGTAGGGAATAGTGTAACAACAATGAAACCATCGATATATCGATAGACTACTATGTTGTGTACCTAAAGAACGACTTTGGACATGATTCGGTTGTATAATACACTACCAGGCGCAGTTTCTACATTACAGACGCTTTGTAGGCCCTTGCCCGATGTAGGGAATAGTGTAACAACAATGAAACCATCGATATATCGATAGACTACTATGTTGTGTACCTAAAGAACGACTTTGGACATGTTTGGGTTGTGTAATACACTACCAGGCGCAGTTTCTACATTACAGACGCTTTGTAGGCCCTTGCCCGATGTGGAGAATAGTGTAACAACAATGAAACCATCGATATATCGATAGACTACTATGTTGTGTACCTAAAGAACGACTTTGGACATGACGCTTTGTAGGCCCTTGCCCGATGTAGGGAATAGTGTAACAACAATGAAACCATCGATATATCGATAGACTACTATGTTGTGTACCTAAAGAACGACTTTGGACATGATTCGGTTGTATAATACACTACCAGGCGCAGTTTCTACATTACAGACGCTTTGTAGGCCCTTGCCCGATGTAGGGAATAGTGTAACAACAATGAAACCATCGATATATCGATAGACTACTATGTTGTGTACCTAAAGAACGACTTTGGACATGTTTGGGTTGTGTAATACACTACCAGGCGCAGTTTCTACATTACAGACGCTTTGTAGGCCCTTGCCCGATGTGGAGAATAGTGTAACAACAATGAAACCATCGATATATCGATAGACTACTATGTTGTGTACCTAAAGAACGACTTTGGACATGTTTGGGTTGTGTCAAACACTACCAAGCGCAGTTTCTACATTACAGACGCTTTGTAGGCCCTTGCCCGATGTGGAGAATAGTGTAACAACAATGAAACCATCGATATATCGATAGACTACTATGTTGTGTACCTTAAGAACGACTTTGGACATGATTCGGTTGTATAATACACTACCAGGCGCAGTTTCTACATTACAGACGCTTTGTAGGCCCTTGCCCGATGTGGAGAATAGTGTAACAACAATGAAATCATCGATATATCGATAGACTACTATGTTGTGTACCTAAAGAACGACTTTGGACATGTTTGGGTTGTGTCAAACACTACCAAGCGCAGTTTCTACATTACAGACGCTTTGTAGGCCCTTGCCCGATGTGGAGAATAGTGTAACAACAATGAAACCATCGATATATCGATAGACTACTATGTTGTGTACCTAAAGAACGACTTTGGACATGATTGGGTTGTATAATACACTACCAGGCGCAGTTTCTACATTACAGACGCTTTGTAGGCCCTTGCCCGATGTAGGGAATAGTGTAACAACAATGAAACCATCGATATATCGATAGACTACTATGTTGTGCACCTAAAGAACGACTTTGGACATGTTTGGGTTGTGTCAAACACAACCAGGCGCAGTTTCTACATTACAGACGCTTTGTAGGCCCTTGCCCGATGTAGGGAATAGTGTAACAACAATGAAACCATCGATATATCGATAGACTACTATGTTGTGTACCTAAAGAACGACTTTGGACATGTTTGGGTTGTGTAATACACTACCAGGCGCAGTTTCTACATTACAGACGCTTTGTAGGCCCTTGCCCGATGTGGAGAATAGTGTAACAACAATGAAACCATCGATATATCGATAGACTACTATGTTGTGTACCTAAAGAACGACTTTGGACATGTTTGGGTTGTGTCAAACACTACCAAGCGCAGTTTCTACATTACAGACGCTTTGTAGGCCCTTGCCCGATGTGGAGAATAGTGTAACAACAATGAAACCATCGATATATCGATAGACTACTATGTTGTGCACCTAAAGAACGACTTTGGACATGTTTGGGTTGTGTCAAACACTACCAAGCGCAGTTTCTACATTACAGACGCTTTGTAGGCCCTTGCCCGATGTGGAGAATAGTGTAACAACAATGAAACCATCGATATATCGATAGACTACTATGTTGTGTACCTAAAGAACGACTTTGGACATGATTGGGTTGTATAATACACTACCAGGCGCGGTTTCTACATTACAGACGCTTTGTAGGCCCTTGCCCGATGTAGGGAATAGTGTAACAACAATGAAACCATCGATATATCGATAGACTACTATGTTGTGTACCTAAAGAACGACTTTGGACATGATTGGGTTGTATAATACACTACCAGGCGCGGTTTCTACATTACAGACGCTTTGTAGGCCCTTGCCCGATGTAGGGAATAGTGTAACAACAATGAAACCATCGATATATCGATAGACTACTATGTTGTGCACCTAAAGAACGACTTTGGACATGTTTGGGTTGTGTCAAACACAACCAGGCGCAGTTTCTACATTACAGACGCTTTGTAGGCCCTTGCCCGATGTAGGGAATAGTGTAACAACAATGAAACCATCGATATATCGATAGACTACTATGTTGTGTACCTAAAGAACGACTTTGGACATGTTTGGGTTGTGTAATACACTACCAGGCGCAGTTTCTACATTACAGACGCTTTGTAGGCCCTTGCCCGATGTGGAGAATAGTGTAACAACAATGAAACCATCGATATATCGATAGACTACTATGTTGTGTACCTAAAGAACGACTTTGGACATGTTTGGGTTGTGTCAAACACTACCAAGCGCAGTTTCTACATTACAGACGCTTTGTAGGCCCTTGCCCGATGTGGAGAATAGTGTAACAACAATGAAACCATCGATATATCGATAGACTACTATGTTGTGTACCTAACGAACGACTTTGGACATGTTTGGGTTGTGTCAAACACTACCAAGCGCAGTTTCTACATTACAGACGCTTTGTAGGCCCTTGCCCGATGTAGGGAATAGTGTAACAACAATGAAACCATCGATATATCGATAGACTACTATGTTCTGTACCTAAAGAACGACTTTGGACATGATTCGGTTGTATAATACACTACCAGGCGCAGTTTCTACATTACAGACGCTTTGTAGGCCCTTGCCCGATGTAGGGAATAGTGTAACAACAATGAAACCATCGATATATCGATAGACTACTATGTTGTGCACCTAAAGAACGACTTTGGACATGTTTGGGTTGTGTCAAACACTACCAAGCGCAGTTTCTACATTACAGACGCTTTGTAGGCCCTTGCCCGATGTAGGGAATAGTGTAACAACAATGAAACCATCGATATATCGATAGACTACTATGTTGTGTACCTAAAGAACGACTTTGGACATGATTGGGTTGTATAATACACTACCAGGCGCGGTTTCTACATTACAGACGCTTTGTAGGCCCTTGCCCGATGTAGGGAATAGTGTAACAACAATGAAACCATCGATATATCGATAGACTACTATGTTGTGCACCTAAAGAACGACTTTGGACATGTTTGGGTTGTGTCAAACACAACCAGGCGCAGTTTCTACATTACAGACGCTTTGTAGGCCCTTGCCCGATGTAGGGAATAGTGTAACAACAATGAAACCATCGATATATCGATAGACTACTATGTTGTGTACCTAAAGAACGACTTTGGACATGTTTGGGTTGTGTAATACACTACCAGGCGCAGTTTCTACATTACAGACGCTTTGTAGGCCCTTGCCCGATGTGGAGAATAGTGTAACAACAATGAAACCATCGATATATCGATAGACTACTATGTTGTGTACCTAAAGAACGACTTTGGACATGTTTGGGTTGTGTCAAACACTACCAAGCGCAGTTTCTACATTACAGACGCTTTGTAGGCCCTTGCCCGATGTGGAGAATAGTGTAACAACAATGAAACCATCGATATATCGATAGACTACTATGTTGTGTACCTAAAGAACGACTTTGGACATGTTTGGGTTGTGTCAAACACTACCAAGCGCAGTTTCTACATTACAGACGCTTTGTAGGCCCTTGCCCGATGTAGGGAATAGTGTAACAACAATGAAACCATCGATATATCGATAGACTACTATGTTCTGTACCTAAAGAACGACTTTGGACATGATTCGGTTGTATAATACACTACCAGGCGCAGTTTCTACATTACAGACGCTTTGTAGGCCCTTGCCCGATGTAGGGAATAGTGTAACAACAATGAAACCATCGATATATCGATAGACTACTATGTTGTGTACCTAAAGAACGACTTTGGACATGTTTGGGTTGTGTAATACACTACCAGGCGCAGTTTCTACATTACAGACGCTTTGTAGGCCCTTGCCCGATGTGGAGAATAGTGTAACAACAATGAAACCATCGATATATCGATAGACTACTATGTTGTTTACCTAAAGAACGACTTTGGACATGTTTGGGTTGTGTCAAACACTACCAAGCGCAGTTTCTACATTACAGACGCTTTGTAGGCCCTTGCCCGATGTGGAGAATAGTGTAACAACAATGAAACCATCGATATATCGATAGACTACTATGTTGTGTACCTTAAGAACGACTTTGGACATGATTCGGTTGTATAATACACTACCAGGCGCAGTTTCTACATTACAGACGCTTTGTAGGCCCTTGCCCGATGTGGAGAATAGTGTAACAACAATGAAACCATCGATATATCGATAGACTACTATGTTGTGTACCTAAAGAACGACTTTGGACATGTTTGGGTTGTGTCAAACACTACCAAGCGCAGTTTCTACATTACAGACGCTTTGTAGGCCCTTGCCCGATGTGGAGAATAGTGTAACAACAATGAAACCATCGATATATCGATAGACTACTATGTTCTGTACCTAAAGAACGACTTTGGACATGATTGGGTTGTATAATACACTACCAAGCGCAGTTTCTACATTACAGACGCTTTGTAGGCCCTTGCCCGATGTAGGGAATAGTGTAACAACAATGAAACCATCGATATATCGATAGACTACTATGTTGTGCACCTAAAGAACGACTTTGGACATGTTTGGGTTGTGTCAAACACAACCAGGCGCAGTTTCTACATTACAGACGCTTTGTAGGCCCTTGCCCGATGTAGGGAATAGTGTAACAACAATGAAACCATCGATATATCGATAGACTACTATGTTGTGTACCTAAAGAACGACTTTGGACATGTTTGGGTTGTGTAATACACTACCAGGCGCAGTTTCTACATTACAGACGCTTTGTAGGCCCTTGCCCGATGTGGAGAATAGTGTAACAACAATGAAACCATCGATATATCGATAGACTACTATGTTGTGTACCTAAAGAACGACTTTGGACATGTTTGGGTTGTGTCAAACACTACCAAGCGCAGTTTCTACATTACAGACGCTTTGTAGGCCCTTGCCCGATGTAGGGAATAGTGTAACAACAATGAAACCATCGATATATCGATAGACTACTATGTTCTGTACCTAAAGAACGACTTTGGACATGATTCGGTTGTATAATACACTACCAGGCGCAGTTTCTACATTACAGACGCTTTGTAGGCCCTTGCCCGATGTAGGGAATAGTGTAACAACAATGAAACCATCGATATATCGATAGACTACTATGTTGTGTACCTAAAGAACGACTTTGGACATGTTTGGGTTGTGTAATACACTACCAGGCGCAGTTTCTACATTACAGACGCTTTGTAGGCCCTTGCCCGATGTGGAGAATAGTGTAACAACAATGAAACCATCGATATATCGATAGACTACTATGTTGTGTACCTAAAGAACGACTTTGGACATGTTTGGGTTGTGTCAAACACTACCAAGCGCAGTTTCTACATTACAGACGCTTTGTAGGCCCTTGCCCGATGTGGAGAATAGTGTAACAACAATGAAACCATCGATATATCGATAGACTACTATGTTGTGTACCTTAAGAACGACTTTGGACATGATTCGGTTGTATAATACACTACCAGGCGCAGTTTCTACATTACAGACGCTTTGTAGGCCCTTGCCCGATGTGGAGAATAGTGTAACAACAATGAAACCATCGATATATCGATAGACTACTATGTTGTGTACCTAAAGAACGACTTTGGACATGTTTGGGTTGTGTCAAACACTACCAAGCGCAGTTTCTACATTACAGACGCTTTGTAGGCCCTTGCCCGATGTGGAGAATAGTGTAACAACAATGAAACCATCGATATATCGATAGACTACTATGTTGTGTACCTAAAGAACGACTTTGGACATGATTGGGTTGTATAATACACTACCAAGCGCGGTTTCTACATTACAGACGCTTTGTAGGCCCTTGCCCGATGTGGGGAATAGTGTAACAACAATGAAACCATCGATATATCGATAGACTACTATGTTGTGCACCTAAAGAACGACTTTGGACATGTTTGGGTTGTGTCAAACACAACCAGGCGCAGTTTCTACATTACAGACGCTTTGTAGGCCCTTGCCCGATGTAGGGAATAGTGTAACAACAATGAAACCATCGATATATCGATAGACTACTATGTTGTGTACCTAAAGAACGACTTTGGACATGTTTGGGTTGTGTAATACACTACCAGGCGCAGTTTCTACATTACAGACGCTTTGTAGGCCCTTGCCCGATGTGGAGAATAGTGTAACAACAATGAAACCATCGATATATCGATAGACTACTATGTTGTGTACCTAAAGAACGACTTTGGACATGTTTGGGTTGTGTCAAACACTACCAAGCGCAGTTTCTACATTACAGACGCTTTGTAGGCCCTTGCCCGATGTGGAGAATAGTGTAACAACAATGAAACCATCGATATATCGATAGACTACTATGTTGTGCACCTAAAGAACGACTTTGGAGATGTTTGGGTTGTGTCAAACACTTACCAAGCGAAGTTTCTACTTTACAGACGCTTTGTAGGCCCTTGCCCGATGTAGGGAATAGTGTAACAACAATGAAACCATCGATATATCGATAGACTACTATGTTGTGTACCTAACGAACGACTTTGGACATGTTTGGGTTGTGTCAAACACTACCAAGCGCAGTTTCTACATTACAGACGCTTTGTAGGCCCTTGCCCGATGTAGGGAATAGTGTAACAACAATGAAACCATCGATATATCGATAGACTACTATGTTGTGTACCTAAAGAACGACTTTGGACATGATTGGGTTGTATAATACACTACCAGGCGCGGTTTCTACATTACAGACGCTTTGTAGGCCCTTGCCCGATGTAGGGAATAGTGTAACAACAATGAAACCATCGATATATCGATAGACCACTATGTTGTGCACCTAAAGAACGACTTTGGACATGTTTGGGTTGTGTCAAACACAACCAGGCGCAGTTTCTACATTACAGACGCTTTGTAGGCCCTTGCCCGATGTAGGGAATAGTGTAACAACAATGAAACCATCGATATATCGATAGACTACTATGTTGTGTACCTAAAGAACGACTTTGGACATGTTTGGGTTGTGTAATACACTACCAGGCGCAGTTTCTACATTACAGACGCTTTGTAGGCCCTTGCCCGATGTGGAGAATAGTGTAACAACAATGAAACCATCGATATATCGATAGACTACTATGTTGTGTACCTAAAGAACGACTTTGGACATGTTTGGGTTGTGTCAAACACTACCAAGCCCAGTTTCTACATTACAGACGCTTTGTAGGCCCTTGCCCGATGTGGAGAATAGTGTAACAACAATGAAACCATCGATATATCGATAGACTACTATGTTGTGTACCTAACGAACGACTTTGGACATGTTTGGGTTGTGTCAAACACTACCAAGCGCAGTTTCTACATTACAGACGCTTTGTAGGCCCTTGCCCGATGTAGGGAATAGTGTAACAACAATGAAACCATCGATATATCGATAGACTACTATGTTGTGTACCTAAAGAACGACTTTGGACATGATTCGGTTGTATAATACACTACCAGGCCCAGTTTCTACATTACAGACGCTTTGTAGGCCCTTGCCCGATGTAGGGAATAGTGTAACAACAATGAAACCATCGATATATCGATAGACTACTATGTTGTGTACCTAAAGAACGACTTTGGACATGTTTGGGTTGTGTCAAACACAACCAGGCGCAGTTTCTACATTACAGACGCTTTGTAGGCCCTTGCCCGATGTAGGGAATAGTGTAACAACAATGAAACCATCGATATATCGATAGACTACTATGTTGTGTACCTAAAGAACGACTTTGGACATGTTTGGGTTGTGTAATACACTACCAGGCGCAGTTTCTACATTACAGACGCTTTGTAGGCCCTTGCCCGATGTGGAGAATAGTGTAACAACAATGAAACCATCGATATATCGATAGACTACTATGTTGTGTACCTAAAGAACGACTTTGGACATGTTTGGGTTGTGTCAAACACTACCAAGCCCAGTTTCTACATTACAGACGCTTTGTAGGCCCTTGCCCGATGTGGAGAATAGTGTAACAACAATGAAACCATCGATATATCGATAGACTACTATGTTGTGTACCTAACGAACGACTTTGGACATGTTTGGGTTGTGTCAAACACTACCAAGCGCAGTTTCTACATTACAGACGCTTTGTAGGCCCTTGCCCGATGTAGGGAATAGTGTAACAACAATGAAACCATCGATATATCGATAGACTACTATGTTGTGTACCTAAAGAACGACTTTGGACATGATTCGGTTGTATAATACACTACCAGGCGCAGTTTCTACATTACAGACGCTTTGTAGGCCCTTGCCCGATGTAGGGAATAGTGTAACAACAATGAAACCATCGATATATCGATAGACTACTATGTTGTGTACCTAAAGAACGACTTTGGACATGTTTGGGTTGTGTCAAACACAACCAGGCGCAGTTTCTACATTACAGACGCTTTGTAGGCCCTTGCCCGATGTAGGGAATAGTGTAACAACAATGAAACCATCGATATATCGATAGACTACTATGTTGTGTACCTAAAGAACGACTTTGGACATGTTTGGGTTGTGTCAAACACTACCAAGCGCAGTTTCTACATTACAGACGCTTTGTAGGCCCTTGCCCGATGTGGAGAATAGTGTAACAACAATGAAACCATCGATATATCGATAGACTACTATGTTGTGTACCTTAAGAACGACTTTGGACATGATTCGGTTGTATAATACACTACCAGGCGCAGTTTCTACATTACAGACGCTTTGTAGGCCCTTGCCCGATGTGGAGAATAGTGTAACAACAATGAAACCATCGATATATCGATAGACTACTATGTTGTGTACCTAAAGAACGACTTTGGACATGTTTGGGTTGTGTCAAACACTACCAAGCGCAGTTTCTACATTACAGACGCTTTGTAGGCCCTTGCCCGATGTGGAGAATAGTGTAACAACAATGAAACCATCGATATATCGATAGACTACTATGTTGTGTACCTAAAGAACGACTTTGGACATGATTGGGTTGTATAATACACTACCAAGCGCGGTTTCTACATTACAGACGCTTTGTAGGCCCTTGCCCGATGTAGGGAATAGTGTAACAACAATGAAACCATCGATATATCGATAGACTACTATGTTGTGCACCTAAAGAACGACTTTGGACATGTTTGGGTTGTGTCAAACACAACCAGGCGCAGTTTCTACATTACAGACGCTTTGTAGGCCCTTGCCCGATGTAGGGAATAGTGTAACAACAATGAAACCATCGATATATCGATAGACTACTATGTTGTGTACCTAAAGAACGACTTTGGACATGTTTGGGTTGTGTAATACACTACCAGGCGCAGTTTCTACATTACAGACGCTTTGTAGGCCCTTGCCCGATGTGGAGAATAGTGTAACAACAATGAAACCATCGATATATCGATAGACTACTATGTTGTGTACCTAAAGAACGACTTTGGACATGTTTGGGTTGTGTCAAACACTACCAAGCGCAGTTTCTACATTACAGACGCTTTGTAGGCCCTTGCCCGATGTGGAGAATAGTGTAACAACAATGAAACCATCGATATATCGATAGACTACTATGTTGTGCACCTAAAGAACGACTTTGGAGATGTTTGGGTTGTGTCAAACACTTACCAAGCGAAGTTTCTACTTTACAGACGCTTTGTAGGCCCTTGCCCGATGTAGGGAATAGTGTAACAACAATGAAACCATCGATATATCGATAGACTACTATGTTGTGTACCTAACGAACGACTTTGGACATGTTTGGGTTGTGTCAAACACTACCAAGCGCAGTTTCTACATTACAGACGCTTTGTAGGCCCTTGCCCGATGTAGGGAATAGTGTAACAACAATGAAACCATCGATATATCGATAGACTACTATGTTGTGTACCTAAAGAACAACTTTGGACATGATTGGGTTGTATAATACACTACCAGGCGCGGTTTCTACATTACAGACGCTTTGTAGGCCCTTGCCCGATGTAGGGAATAGTGTAACAACAATGAAACCATCGATATATCGATAGACCACTATGTTGTGCACCTAAAGAACGACTTTGGACATGTTTGGGTTGTGTCAAACACAACCAGGCGCAGTTTCTACATTACAGACGCTTTGTAGGCCCTTGCCCGATGTAGGGAATAGTGTAACAACAATGAAACCATCGATATATCGATAGACTACTATGTTGTGTACCTAAAGAACGACTTTGGACATGTTTGGGTTGTGTAATACACTACCAGGCGCAGTTTCTACATTACAGACGCTTTGTAGGCCCTTGCCCGATGTGGAGAATAGTGTAACAACAATGAAACCATCGATATATCGATAGACTACTATGTTGTGTACCTAAAGAACGACTTTGGACATGTTTGGGTTGTGTCAAACACTACCAAGCCCAGTTTCTACATTACAGACGCTTTGTAGGCCCTTGCCCGATGTGGAGAATAGTGTAACAACAATGAAACCATCGATATATCGATAGACTACTATGTTGTGTACCTAACGAACGACTTTGGACATGTTTGGGTTGTGTCAAACACTACCAAGCGCAGTTTCTACATTACAGACGCTTTGTAGGCCCTTGCCCGATGTAGGGAATAGTGTAACAACAATGAAACCATCGATATATCGATAGACTACTATGTTGTGTACCTAAAGAACGACTTTGGACATGATTCGGTTGTATAATACACTACCAGGCCCAGTTTCTACATTACAGACGCTTTGTAGGCCCTTGCCCGATGTAGGGAATAGTGTAACAACAATGAAACCATCGATATATCGATAGACTACTATGTTGTGTACCTAAAGAACGACTTTGGACATGTTTGGGTTGTGTCAAACACAACCAGGCGCAGTTTCTACATTACAGACGCTTTGTAGGCCCTTGCCCGATGTAGGGAATAGTGTAACAACAATGAAACCATCGATATATCGATAGACTACTATGTTGTGTACCTAAAGAACGACTTTGGACATGTTTGGGTTGTGTAATACACTACCAGGCGCAGTTTCTACATTACAGACGCTTTGTAGGCCCTTGCCCGATGTGGAGAATAGTGTAACAACAATGAAACCATCGATATATCGATAGACTACTATGTTGTGTACCTAAAGAACGACTTTGGACATGTTTGGGTTGTGTCAAACACTACCAAGCCCAGTTTCTACATTACAGACGCTTTGTAGGCCCTTGCCCGATGTGGAGAATAGTGTAACAACAATGAAACCATCGATATATCGATAGACTACTATGTTGTGTACCTAACGAACGACTTTGGACATGTTTGGGTTGTGTCAAACACTACCAAGCGCAGTTTCTACATTACAGACGCTTTGTAGGCCCTTGCCCGATGTAGGGAATAGTGTAACAACAATGAAACCATCGATATATCGATAGACTACTATGTTGTGTACCTAAAGAACGACTTTGGACATGATTCGGTTGTATAATACACTACCAGGCGCAGTTTCTACATTACAGACGCTTTGTAGGCCCTTGCCCGATGTAGGGAATAGTGTAACAACAATGAAACCATCGATATATCGATAGACTACTATGTTGTGTACCTAAAGAACGACTTTGGACATGTTTGGGTTGTGTCAAACACAACCAGGCGCAGTTTCTACATTACAGACGCTTTGTAGGCCCTTGCCCGATGTAGGGAATAGTGTAACAACAATGAAACCATCGATATATCGATAGACTACTATGTTGTGTACCTAAAGAACGACTTTGGACATGTTTGGGTTGTGTAATACACTACCAGGCGCAGTTTCTACATTACAGACGCTTTGTAGGCCCTTGCCCGATGTGGAGAATAGTGTAACAACAATGAAACCATCGATATATCGATAGACTACTATGTTGTGTACCTAAAGAACGACTTTGGACATGTTTGGGTTGTGTCAAACACAACCAGGCGCAGTTTCTACATTACAGACGCTTTGTAGGCCCTTGCCCGATGTAGGGAATAGTGTAACAACAATGAAACCATCGATATATCGATAGACTACTATGTTGTGTACCTAAAGAACGACTTTGGACATGTTTGGGTTGTGTAATACACTACCAGGCGCAGTTTCTACATTACAGACGCTTTGTAGGCCCTTGCCCGATGTGGAGAATAGTGTAACAACAATGAAACCATCGATATATCGATAGACTACTATGTTGTGTACCTAAAGAACGACTTTGGACATGTTTGGGTTGTGTCAAACACTACCAGGCGCAGTTTCTACATTACAGACGCTTTGTAGGCCCTTGCCCGATGTGGAGAATAGTGTAACAACAATGAAACCATCGATATTTCGATAGACTACTATGTTGTGTACCTAACGAACGACTTTGGACATGTTTGGGTTGTGTCAAACACTACCAAGCGCAGTTTCTCCATTACAGACGCTTTGTAGGCCCTTGCCCGATGTAGGGAATAGTGTAACAACAATGAAACCATCGATATATCGATAGACTACTATGTTCTGTACCTAAAGAACGACTTTGGACATGATTCGGTTGTATAATACACTACCAGGCGGAGTTTCTACATTACAGACGCTTTGTAGGCCCTTGCCCGATGTAGGGAATAGTGTAACAACAATGAAACCATCGATATATCGATAGACTACTATGTTGTGTACCTAAAGAACGACTTTGGACATGTTTGGGTTGTGTCAAACACAACCAGGCGCAGTTTCTACATTACAGACGCTTTGTAGGCCCTTGCCCGATGTAGGGAATAGTGTAACAACAATGAAACCATCGATATATCGATAGACTACTATGTTGTGTACCTAAAGAACGACTTTGGACATGTTTGGGTTGTGTAATACACTACCAGGCGCAGTTTCTACATTACAGACGCTTTGTAGGCCCTTGCCCGATGTGGAGAATAGTGTAACAACAATGAAACCATCGATATATCGATAGACTACTATGTTGTGTACCTAAAGAACGACTTTGGACATGTTTGGGTTGTGTCAAACACAACCAGGCGCAGTTTCTACATTACAGACGCTTTGTAGGCCCTTGCCCGATGTAGGGAATAGTGTAACAACAATGAAACCATCGATATATCGATAGACTACTATGTTGTGTACCTAAAGAACGACTTTGGACATGTTTGGGTTGTGTAATACACTACCAGGCGCAGTTTCTACATTACAGACGCTTTGTAGGCCCTTGCCCGATGTGGAGAATAGTGTAACAACAATGAAACCATCGATATATCGATAGACTACTATGTTGTGTACCTAAAGAACGACTTTGGACATGTTTGGGTTGTGTCAAACACTACCAAGCGCAGTTTCTACATTACAGACGCTTTGTAGGCCCTTGCCCGATGTGGAGAATAGTGTAACAACAATGAAACCATCGATATATCGATAGACTACTATGTTGTGTACCTAACGAACGACTTTGGACATGTTTGGGTTGTGTCAAACACTACCAAGCGCAGTTTCTCCATTACAGACGCTTTGTAGGCCCTTGCCCGATGTAGGGAATAGTGTAACAACAATGAAACCATCGATATATCGATAGACTACTATGTTCTGTACCTAAAGAACGACTTTGGACATGATTCGGTTGTATAATACACTACCAGGCGCAGTTTCTACATTACAGACGCTTTGTAGGCCCTTGCCCGATGTAGGGAATAGTGTAACAACAATGAAACCATCGATATATCGATAGACTACTATGTTGTGTACCTAAAGAACGACTTTGGACATGTTTGGGTTGTGTAATACACTACCAGGCGCAGTTTCTACATTACAGACGCTTTGTAGGCCCTTGCCCGATGTGGAGAATAGTGTAACAACAATGAAACCATCGATATATCGATAGACTACTATGTTGTGTACCTAAAGAACGACTTTGGACATGTTTGGGTTGTGTCAAACACTACCAAGCGCAGTTTCTACATTACAGACGCTTTGTAGGCCCTTGCCCGATGTGGAGAATAGTGTAACAACAATGAAACCATCGATATATCGATAGACTACTATGTTGTGTACCTAAAGAACGACTTTGGACATGATTCGGTTGTATAATACACTACCAGGCGCAGTTTCTACATTACAGACGCTTTGTAGGCCCTTGCCCGATGTGGAGAATAGTGTAACAACAATGAAACCATCGATATATCGATAGACTACTATGTTGTGTACCTAACGAACGACTTTGGACATGTTTGGGTTGTGTCAAACACTACCAGGCGCAGTTTCTACATTACAGACGCTTTGTAGGCCCTTGCCCGATGTAGGGAATAGTGTAACAACAATGAAACCATCGATATATCGATAGACTACTATGTTCTGTACCTAAAGAACGACTTTGGACATGATTCGGTTGTATAATACACTACCAGGCGCAGTTTCTACATTACAGACGCTTTGTAGGCCCTTGCCCGATGTAGGGAATAGTGTAACAACAATGAAACCATCGATATATCGATAGACTACTATGTTGTGTACCTAAAGAACGACTTTGGACATGTTTGGGTTGTGTAATACACTACCAGGCGCAGTTTCTACATTACAGACGCTTTGTAGGCCCTTGCCCGATGTGGAGAATAGTGTAACAACAATGAAACCATCGATATATCGATAGACTACTATGTTGTGTACCTAAAGAACGACTTTGGACATGTTTGGGTTGTGTCAAACACTACCAAGCGCAGTTTCTACATTACAGACGCTTTGTAGGCCCTTGCCCGATGTGGAGAATAGTGTAACAACAATGAAACCATCGATATATCGATAGACTACTATGTTGTGTACCTTAAGAACGACTTTGGACATGATTCGGTTGTATAATACACTACCAGGCGCAGTTTCTACATTACAGACGCTTTGTAGGCCCTTGCCCGATGTGGAGAATAGTGTAACAACAATGAAACCATCGATATATCGATAGACTACTATGTTGTGTACCTAAAGAACGACTTTGGACATGTTTGGGTTGTGTCAAACACTACCAAGCGCAGTTTCTACATTACAGACGCTTTGTAGGCCCTTGCCCGATGTGGAGAATAGTGTAACAACAATGAAACCATCGATATATCGATAGACTACTATGTTGTGTACCTAAAGAACGACTTTGGACATGATTGGGTTGTATAATACACTACCAGGCGCGGTTTCTACATTACAGACGCTTTGTAGGCCCTTGCCCGATGTAGGGAATAGTGTAACAACAATGAAACCATCGATATATCGATAGACTACTATGTTGTGCACCTAAAGAACGACTTTGGACATGTTTGGGTTGTGTCAAACACAACCAGGCGCAGTTTCTACATTACAGACGCTTTGTAGGCCCTTGCCCGATGTAGGGAATAGTGTAACAACAATGAAACCATCGATATATCGATAGACTACTATGTTGTGTACCTAAAGAACGACTTTGGACATGTTTGGGTTGTGTAATACACTACCAGGCGCAGTTTCTACATTACAGACGCTTTGTAGGCCCTTGCCCGATGTGGAGAATAGTGTAACAACAATGAAACCATCGATATATCGATAGACTACTATGTTGTGTACCTAAAGAACGACTTTGGACATGTTTGGGTTGTGTCAAACACTACCAAGCGCAGTTTCTACATTACAGACGCTTTGTAGGCCCTTGCCCGATGTGGAGAATAGTGTAACAACAATGAAACCATCGATATATCGATAGACTACTATGTTGTGTACCTAACGAACGACTTTGGACATGTTTGGGTTGTGTCAAACACTACCAAGCGCAGTTTCTACATTACAGACGCTTTGTAGGCCCTTGCCCGATGTAGGGAATAGTGTAACAACAATGAAACCATCGATATATCGATAGACTACTATGTTGTGTACCTAAAGAACGACTTTGGACATGTTTGGGTTGTGTCAAACACAACCAGGCGCAGTTTCTACATTACAGACGCTTTGTAGGCCCTTGCCCGATGTAGGGAATAGTGTAACAACAATGAAACCATCGATATATCGATAGACTACTATGTTGTGTACCTAAAGAACGACTTTGGACATGTTTGGGTTGTGTAATACACTACCAGGCGCAGTTTCTACATTACAGACGCTTTGTAGGCCCTTGCCCGATGTGGAGAATAGTGTAACAACAATGAAACCATCGATATATCGATAGACTACTATGTTGTGTACCTAAAGAACGACTTTGGACATGTTTGGGTTGTGTCAAACACAACCAGGCGCAGTTTCTACATTACAGACGCTTTGTAGGCCCTTGCCCGATGTAGGGAATAGTGTAACAACAATGAAACCATCGATATATCGATAGACTACTATGTTGTGTACCTAAAGAACGACTTTGGACATGTTTGGGTTGTGTAATACACTACCAGGCGCAGTTTCTACATTACAGACGCTTTGTAGGCCCTTGCCCGATGTGGAGAATAGTGTAACAACAATGAAACCATCGATATATCGATAGACTACTATGTTGTGTACCTAAAGAACGACTTTGGACATGTTTGGGTTGTGTCAAACACTACCAAGCGCAGTTTCTACATTACAGACGCTTTGTAGGCCCTTGCCCGATGTGGAGAATAGTGTAACAACAATGAAACCATCGATATATCGATAGACTACTATGTTGTGTACCTAACGAACGACTTTGGACATGTTTGGGTTGTGTCAAACACTACCAAGCGCAGTTTCTCCATTACAGACGCTTTGTAGGCCCTTGCCCGATGTAGGGAATAGTGTAACAACAATGAAACCATCGATATATCGATAGACTACTATGTTCTGTACCTAAAGAACGACTTTGGACATGATTCGGTTGTATAATACACTACCAGGCGCAGTTTCTACATTACAGACGCTTTGTAGGCCCTTGCCCGATGTAGGGAATAGTGTAACAACAATGAAACCATCGATATATCGATAGACTACTATGTTGTGTACCTAAAGAACGACTTTGGACATGTTTGGGTTGTGTAATACACTACCAGGCGCAGTTTCTACATTACAGACGCTTTGTAGGCCCTTGCCCGATGTGGAGAATAGTGTAACAACAATGAAACCATCGATATATCGATAGACTACTATGTTGTGTACCTAAAGAACGACTTTGGACATGTTTGGGTTGTGTCAAACACTACCAAGCGCAGTTTCTACATTACAGACGCTTTGTAGGCCCTTGCCCGATGTGGAGAATAGTGTAACAACAATGAAACCATCGATATATCGATAGACTACTATGTTGTGTACCTTAAGAACGACTTTGGACATGATTCGGTTGTATAATACACTACCAGGCGCAGTTTCTACATTACAGACGCTTTGTAGGCCCTTGCCCGATGTGGAGAATAGTGTAACAACAATGAAACCATCGATATATCGATAGACTACTATGTTGTGTACCTAACGAACGACTTTGGACATGTTTGGGTTGTGTCAAACACTACCAGGCGCAGTTTCTACATTACAGACGCTTTGTAGGCCCTTGCCCGATGTAGGGAATAGTGTAACAACAATGAAACCATCGATATATCGATAGACTACTATGTTCTGTACCTAAAGAACGACTTTGGACATGATTCGGTTGTATAATACACTACCAGGCGCAGTTTCTACATTACAGACGCTTTGTAGGCCCTTGCCCGATGTAGGGAATAGTGTAACAACAATGAAACCATCGATATATCGATAGACTACTATGTTGTGTACCTAAAGAACGACTTTGGACATGTTTGGGTTGTGTAATACACTACCAGGCGCAGTTTCTACATTACAGACGCTTTGTAGGCCCTTGCCCGATGTGGAGAATAGTGTAACAACAATGAAACCATCGATATATCGATAGACTACTATGTTGTGTACCTAAAGAACGACTTTGGACATGTTTGGGTTGTGTCAAACACTACCAAGCGCAGTTTCTACATTACAGACGCTTTGTAGGCCCTTGCCCGATGTGGAGAATAGTGTAACAACAATGAAACCATCGATATATCGATAGACTACTATGTTGTGTACCTTAAGAACGACTTTGGACATGATTCGGTTGTATAATACACTACCAGGCGCAGTTTCTACATTACAGACGCTTTGTAGGCCCTTGCCCGATGTGGAGAATAGTGTAACAACAATGAAACCATCGATATATCGATAGACTACTATGTTGTGTACCTAAAGAACGACTTTGGACATGTTTGGGTTGTGTCAAACACTACCAAGCGCAGTTTCTACATTACAGACGCTTTGTAGGCCCTTGCCCGATGTGGAGAATAGTGTAACAACAATGAAACCATCGATATATCGATAGACTACTATGTTGTGTACCTAAAGAACGACTTTGGACATGATTGGGTTGTATAATACACTACCAGGCGCGGTTTCTACATTACAGACGCTTTGTAGGCCCTTGCCCGATGTAGGGAATAGTGTAACAACAATGAAACCATCGATATATCGATAGACTACTATGTTGTGCACCTAAAGAACGACTTTGGACATGTTTGGGTTGTGTCAAACACAACCAGGCGCAGTTTCTACATTACAGACGCTTTGTAGGCCCTTGCCCGATGTAGGGAATAGTGTAACAACAATGAAACCATCGATATATCGATAGACTACTATGTTGTGTACCTAAAGAACGACTTTGGACATGTTTGGGTTGTGTAATACACTACCAGGCGCAGTTTCTACATTACAGACGCTTTGTAGGCCCTTGCCCGATGTGGAGAATAGTGTAACAACAATGAAACCATCGATATATCGATAGACTACTATGTTGTGTACCTAAAGAACGACTTTGGACATGTTTGGGTTGTGTCAAACACTACCAAGCGCAGTTTCTACATTACAGACGCTTTGTAGGCCCTTGCCCGATGTGGAGAATAGTGTAACAACAATGAAACCATCGATATATCGATAGACTACTATGTTGTGTACCTAACGAACGACTTTGGACATGTTTGGGTTGTGTCAAACACTACCAAGCGCAGTTTCTACATTACAGACGCTTTGTAGGCCCTTGCCCGATGTAGGGAATAGTGTAACAACAATGAAACCATCGATATATCGATAGACTACTATGTTCTGTACCTAAAGAACGACTTTGGACATGATTGGGTTGTATAATACACTACCAGGCGCAGTTTCTACATTACAGACGCTTTGTAGGCCCTTGCCCGATGTAGGGAATAGTGTAACAACAATGAAACCATCGATATATCGATAGACTACTATGTTGTGTACCTAAAGAACGACTTTGGACATGTTTGGGTTGTGTAATACACTACCAGGCGCAGTTTCTACATTACAGACGCTTTGTAGGCCCTTGCCCGATGTGGAGAATAGTGTAACAACAATGAAACCATCGATATATCGATAGACTACTATGTTGTGTACCTAAAGAACGACTTTGGACATGTTTGGGTTGTGTCAAACACTACCAAGCGCAGTTTCTACATTACAGACGCTTTGTAGGCCCTTGCCCGATGTGGAGAATAGTGTAACAACAATGAAACCATCGATATATCGATAGACTACTATGTTGTGCACCTAAAGAACGACTTTGGACATGTTTGGGTTGTGTCAAACACTTACCAAGCGAAGTTTCTACTTTACAGACGCTTTGTAGGCCCTTGCCCGATGTAGGGAATAGTGTAACAACAATGAAACCATCGATATATCGATAGACTACTATGTTGTGTACCTAACGAACGACTTTGGACATGTTTGGGTTGTGTCAAACACTACCAAGCGCAGTTTCTACATTACAGACGCTTTGTAGGCCCTTGCCCGATGTAGGGAATAGTGTAACAACAATGAAACCATCGATATATCGATAGACTACTATGTTCTGTACCTAAAGAACGACTTTGGACATGATTGGGTTGTATAATACACTACCAGGCGCGGTTTCTACATTACAGACGCTTTGTAGGCCCTTGCCCGATGTAGGGAATAGTGTAACAACAATGAAACCATCGATATATCGATAGACTACTATGTTGTGCACCTAAAGAACGACTTTGGACATGTTTGGGTTGTGTCAAACACAACCAGGCGCAGTTTCTACATTACAGACGCTTTGTAGGCCCTTGCCCGATGTAGGGAATAGTGTAACAACAATGAAACCATCGATATATCGATAGACTACTATGTTGTGTACCTAAAGAACGACTTTGGACATGTTTGGGTTGTGTAATACACTACCAGGCGCAGTTTCTACATTACAGACGCTTTGTAGGCCCTTGCCCGATGTGGAGAATAGTGTAACAACAATGAAACCATCGATATATCGATAGACTACTATGTTGTGTACCTAAAGAACGACTTTGGACATGTTTGGGTTGTGTCAAACACTACCAAGCGCAGTTTCTACATTACAGACGCTTTGTAGGCCCTTGCCCGATGTGGAGAATAGTGTAACAACAATGAAACCATCGATATATCGATAGACTACTATGTTGTGTACCTAACGAACGACTTTGGACATGTTTGGGTTGTGTCAAACACTACCAAGAGCAGTTTCTACATTACAGACGCTTTGTAGGCCCTTGCCCGATGTAGGGAATAGTGTAACAACAATGAAACCATCGATATATCGATAGACTACTATGTTGTGTACCTAAAGAACGACTTTGGACATGTTTGGGTTGTGTAATACACTACCAGGCGCAGTTTCTACATTACAGACGCTTTGTAGGCCCTTGCCCGATGTGGAGAATAGTGTAACAACAATGAAACCATCGATATATCGATAGACTACTATGTTGTGTACCTAACGAACGACTTTGGACATGTTTGGGTTGTGTCAAACACTACCAAGCGCAGTTTCTACATTACAGACGCTTTGTAGGCCCTTGCCCGATGTAGGGAATAGTGTAACAACAATGAAACCATCGATATATCGATAGACTACTATGTTGTGTACCTAAAGAACGACTTTGGACATGTTTGGGTTGTGTAATACACTACCAGGCGCAGTTTCTACATTACAGACGCTTTGTAGGCCCTTGCCCGATGTGGAGAATAGTGTAACAACAATGAAACCATCGATATATCGATAGACTACTATGTTGTGTACCTAAAGAACGACTTTGGACATGTTTGGGTTGTGTCAAACACTAACAAGCGCAGTTTCTACATTACAGACGCTTTGTAGGCCCTTGCCCGATGTAGGGAATAGTGTAACAACAATGAAACCATCGATATATCGATAGACTACTATGTTCTGTACCTAAAGAACGACTTTGGACATGATTCGGTTGTATAATACACTACCAGGCGCAGTTTCTACATTACAGACGCTTTGTAGGCCCTTGCCCGATGTAGGGAATAGTGTAACAACAATGAAACCATCGATATATCGATAGACTACTATGTTGTGTACCTAAAGAACGACTTTGGACATGTTTGGGTTGTGTCAAACACTACCAAGCGCAGTTTCTACATTACAGACGTTGTGTACCTAAAGAACGACTTTGGACATGTTTGGGTTGTGTAATACACTACCAGGCGCAGTTTCTACATTACAGACGCTTTGTAGGCCCTTGCCCGATGTGGAGAATAGTGTAACAACAATGAAACCATCGATATATCGATAGACTACTATGTTGTGTACCTAAAGAACGACTTTGGACATGTTTGGGTTGTGTCAAACACTACCAAGCGCAGTTTCTACATTACAGACGCTTTGTAGGCCCTTGCCCGATGTGGAGAATAGTGTAACAACAATGAAACCATCGATATATCGATAGACTACTATGTTGTGTACCTAACGAACGACTTTGGACATGTTTGGGTTGTGTCAAACACTACCAAGCGCAGTTTCTACATTACAGACGCTTTGTAGGCCCTTGCCCGATGTAGGGAATAGTGTAACAACAATGAAACCATCGATATATCGATAGACTACTATGTTCTGTACCTTAAGAACGACTTTGGACATGATTCGGTTGTATAATACACTACCAGGCGCAGTTTCTACATTACAGACGCTTTGTAGGCCCTTGCCCGATGTAGGGAATAGTGTAACAACAATGAAACCATCGATATATCGATAGACTACTATGTTGTGTACCTAAAGAACGACTTTGGACATGTTTGGGTTGTGTAATACACTACCAGGCGCAGTTTCTACATTACAGACGCTTTGTAGGCCCTTGCCCGATGTGGAGAATAGTGTAACAACAATGAAACCATCGATATATCGATAGACTACTATGTTGTGTACCTAAAGAACGACTTTGGACATGTTTGGGTTGTGTCAAACACTACCAAGCGCAGTTTCTACATTACAGACGCTTTGTAGGCCCTTGCCCGATGTGGAGAATAGTGTAACAACAATGAAACCATCGATATATCGATAGACTACTATGTTGTGTACCTTAAGAACGACTTTGGACATGATTCGGTTGTATAATACACTACCAGGCGCAGTTTCTACATTACAGACGCTTTGTAGGCCCTTGCCCGATGTAGGGAATAGTGTAACAACACTGAAACCATCGATATATCGATAGACTACTATGTTCTGTACCTAAAGAACGACTTTGGACATGTTTGGGTTGTGTAATACACTACCAAGCGCAGTTTCTACATTACAGACGCTTTGTAGGCCCTTGCCCGATGTGGAGAATAGTGTAACAACAATGAAACCATCGATATATCGATAGACTACTATGTTGTGTACCTAAAGAACGACTTTGGACATGTTTGGGTTGTGTCAAACACTAACAAGCGCAGTTTCTACATTACAGACGCTTTGTAGGCCCTTGCCCGATGTAGGGAATAGTGTAACAACAATGAAACCATCGATATATCGATAGACTACTATGTTCTGTACCTAAAGAACGACTTTGGACATGATTCGGTTGTATAATACACTACCAGGCGCAGTTTCTACATTACAGACGCTTTGTAGGCCCTTGCCCGATGTAGGGAATAGTGTAACAACAATGAAACCATCGATATATCGATAGACTACTATGTTGTGTACCTAAAGAACGACTTTGGACATGTTTGGGTTGTGTAATACACTACCAGGCGCAGTTTCTACATTACAGACGCTTTGTAGGCCCTTGCCCGATGTGGAGAATAGTGTAACAACAATGAAACCATCGATATATCGATAGACTACTATGTTGTGTACCTAAAGAACGACTTTGGACATGTTTGGGTTGTGTCAAACACTACCAAGCGCAGTTTCTACATTACAGACGCTTTGTAGGCCCTTGCCCGATGTGGAGAATAGTGTAACAACAATGAAACCATCGATATATCGATAGACTACTATGTTGTGTACCTAAAGAACGACTTTGGACATGTTTGGGTTGTGTCAAACACTAACAAGCGCAGTTTCTACATTACAGACGCTTTGTAGGCCCTTGCCCGATGTGGAGAATAGTGTAACAACAATGAAACCATCGATATATCGATAGACTACTATGTTGTGTACCTAACGAACGACTTTGGACATGTTTGGGTTGTGTCAAACACTACCAAGCGCAGTTTCTACATTACAGACGCTTTGTAGGCCCTTGCCCGATGTAGGGAATAGTGTAACAACAATGAAACCATCGATATATCGATAGACTACTATGTTCTGTACCTTAAGAACGACTTTGGACATGATTCGGTTGTATAATACACTACCAGGCGCAGTTTCTACATTACAGACGCTTTGTAGGCCCTTGCCCGATGTGGAGAATAGTGTAACAACAATGAAACCATCGATATATCGATAGACTACTATGTTGTGTACCTAAAGAACGACTTTGGACATGTTTGGGTTGTGTAATACACTACCAGGCGCAGTTTCTACATTACAGACGCTTTGTAGGCCCTTGCCCGATGTGGAGAATAGTGTAACAACAATGAAACCATCGATATATCGATAGACTACTATGTTGTGTACCTAAAGAACGACTTTGGACATGTTTGGGTTGTGTCAAACACTACCAAGCGCAGTTTCTACATTACAGACCCTTTGTAGGCCCTTGCCCGATGTGGAGAATAGTGTAACAACAATGAAACCATCGATATATCGATAGACTACTATGTTGTGTACCTTAAGAACGACTTTGGACATGATTCGGTTGTATAATACACTACCAGGCGCAGTTTCTACATTACAGACGCTTTGTAGGCCCTTGCCCGATGTAGGGAATAGTGTAACAACACTGAAACCATCGATATGTCGATAGACTACTATGTTCTGTACCTAAAGAACGACTTTGGACATGTTTGGGTTGTGTAATACACTACCAGGCGCAGTTTCTACATTACAGACGCTTTGTAGGCCCTTGCCCGATGTGGAGAATAGTGTAACAACAATGAAACCATCGATATATCGATAGACTACTATGTTGTGTACCTAAAGAACGACTTTGGACATGTTTGGGTTGTGTCAATCACTACCAAGCGCAGTTTCTACATTACAGACGCTTTGTAGGCCCTTGCCCGATGTAGGGAATAGTGTAACAACAATGAAACCATCGATATATCGATAGACTACTATGTTCTGTACCTTAAGAACGACTTTGGACATGATTCGGTTGTATAATACACTACCAGGCGCAGTTTCTACATTACAGACGCTTTGTAGGCCCTTGCCCGATGTGGAGAATAGTGTAACAACAATGAAACCATCGATATATCGATAGACTACTATGTTGTGTACCTAACGAACGACTTTGGACATGTTTGGGTTGTGTCAAACACTACCAAGCGCAGTTTCTACATTACAGACGCTTTGTAGGCCCTTGCCCGATGTAGGGAATAGTGTAACAACAATGAAACCATCGATATATCGATAGACTACTATGTTCTGTACCTTAAGAACGACTTTGGACATGATTCGGTTGTATAATACACTACCAGGCGCAGTTTCTACATTACAGACGCTTTGTAGGCCCTTGCCCGATGTGGAGAATAGTGTAACAACAATGAAACCATCGATATATCGATAGACTACTATGTTGTGTACCTAACGAACGACTTTGGACATGTTTGGGTTGTGTCAAACACTACCAAGCGCAGTTTCTACATTACAGACGCTTTGTAGGCCCTTGCCCGATGTAGGGAAGAGTGTAGCAACAATGAAACCATCGATATATCGATAGACTACTATGTTCTGTACCTTAAGAACGACTTTGGACATGATTGGGTTGTATAATACACTACCAGGCGCGGTTTCTACATTACAGACGCTTTGTAGGCCCTTGCCCGATGTAGGGAATAGTGTAACAACAATGAAACCATCGATATATCGATAGACTACTATGTTGTGCACCTAAAGAACGACTTTGGACATGTTTGGGTTGTGTCAAACACAACCAGGCGCAGTTTCTACATTACAGACGCTTTGTAGGCCCTTGCCCGATGTAGGGAATAGTGTAACAACAATGAAACCATCGATATATCGATAGACTACTATGTTGTGTACCTAAAGAACGACTTTGGACATGTTTGGGTTGTGTAACACACTACCAGGCGCAGTTTCTACATTACAGACGCTTTGTAGGCCCTTGCCCGATGTGGAGAATAGTGTAACAACAATGAAACCATCGATATATCGATAGACTACTATGTTGTGTACCTAAAGAACGACTTTGGACATGTTTGGGTTGTGTCAAACACTACCAAGCGCAGTTTCTACATTACAGACGCTTTGTAGGCCCTTGCCCGATGTGGAGAATAGTGTAACAACAATGAAACCATCGATATATCGATAGACTACTATGTTCTGTACCTTAAGAACGACTTTGGACATGATTCGGTTGTATAATACACTACCAGGCGCAGTTTCTACATTACAGACGCTTTGTAGGCCCTTGCCCGATGTAGGGAATAGTGTAACAACACTGAAACCATCGATATATCGATAGACTACTATGTTCTGTACCTAAAGAACGACTTTGGACATGTTTGGGTTGTGTAATACACTACCAGGCGCAGTTTCTACATTACAGACGCTTTGTAGGCCCTTGCCCGATGTGGAGAATAGTGTAACAACAATGAAACCATCGATATATCGATAGACTACTATGTTGTGTACCTAAAGAACGACTTTGGACATGTTTGGGTTGTGTCAAACACTACCAAGCGCAGTTTCTACATTACAGACGCTTTGTAGGCCCTTGCCCGATGTGGAGAATAGTGTAACAACAATGAAACCATCGATATATCGATAGACTACTATGTTGTGTACCTAAAGAACGACTTTGGACATGTTTGGGTTGTGTCAAACACTAACAAGCGCAGTTTCTACATTACAGACGCTTTGTAGGCCCTTGCCCGATGTAGGGAATAGTGTAACAACAATGAAACCATCGATATATCGATAGACTACTATGTTCTGTACCTAAAGAACGACTTTGGACATGATTCGGTTGTATAATACACTACCAGGCGCAGTTTCTACATTACAGACGCTTTGTAGGCCCTTGCCCGATGTAGGGAATAGTGTAACAACAATGAAACCATCGATATATCGATAGACTACTATGTTGTGTACCTAAAGAACGACTTTGGACATGTTTGGGTTGTGTAATACACTACCAGGCGCAGTTTCTACATTACAGACGCTTTGTAGGCCCTTGCCCGATGTGGAGAATAGTGTAACAACAATGAAACCATCGATATATCGATAGACTACTATGTTGTGTACCTAAAGAACGACTTTGGACATGTTTGGGTTGTGTCAAACACTACCAAGCGCAGTTTCTACATTACAGACGCTTTGTAGGCCCTTGCCCGATGTGGAGAATAGTGTAACAACAATGAAACCATCGATATATCGATAGACTACTATGTTCTGTACCTAAAGAACGACTTTGGACATGTTTGGGTTGTGTCAAACACTAACAAGCGCAGTTTCTACATTACAGACGCTTTGTAGGCCCTTGCCCGATGTAGGGAATAGTGTAACAACAATGAAACCATCGATATATCGATAGACTACTATGTTCTGTACCTAAAGAACGACTTTGGACATGATTCGGTTGTATAATACACTACCAGGCGCAGTTTCTACATTACAGACGCTTTGTAGGCCCTTGCCCGATGTAGGGAATAGTGTAACAACAATGAAACCATCGATATATCGATAGACTACTATGTTGTGTACCTAAAGAACGACTTTGGACATGTTTGGGTTGTGTAATACACTACCAGGCGCAGTTTCTACATTACAGACGCTTTGTAGGCCCTTGCCCGATGTGGAGAATAGTGTAACAACAATGAAACCATCGATATATCGATAGACTACTATGTTGTGTACCTAACGAACGACTTTGGACATGTTTGGGTTGTGTCAAACACTACCAAGCGCAGTTTCTACATTACAGACGCTTTGTAGGCCCTTGCCCGATGTAGGGAAGAGTGTAGCAACAATGAAACCATCGATATATCGATAGACTACTATGTTCTGTACCTTAAGAACGACTTTGGACATGATTGGGTTGTATAATACACTACCAGGCGCGGTTTCTACATTACAGACGCTTTGTAGGCCCTTGCCCGATGTAGGGAATAGTGTAACAACAATGAAACCATCGATATATCGATAGACTACTATGTTGTGCACCTAAAGAACGACTTTGGACATGTTTGGGTTGTGTCAAACACAACCAGGCGCAGTTTCTACATTACAGACGCTTTGTAGGCCCTTGCCCGATGTAGGGAATAGTGTAACAACAATGAAACCATCGATATATCGATAGACTACTATGTTGTGTACCTAAAGAACGACTTTGGACATGTTTGGGTTGTGTAACACACTACCAGGCGCAGTTTCTACATTACAGACGCTTTGTAGGCCCTTGCCCGATGTGGAGAATAGTGTAACAACAATGAAACCATCGATATATCGATAGACTACTATGTTGTGTACCTAAAGAACGACTTTGGACATGTTTGGGTTGTGTCAAACACTACCAAGCGCAGTTTCTACATTACAGACGCTTTGTAGGCCCTTGCCCGATGTGGAGAATAGTGTAACAACAATGAAACCATCGATATATCGATAGACTACTATGTTCTGTACCTTAAGAACGACTTTGGACATGATTCGGTTGTATAATACACTACCAGGCGCAGTTTCTACATTACAGACGCTTTGTAGGCCCTTGCCCGATGTAGGGAATAGTGTAACAACACTGAAACCATCGATATATCGATAGACTACTATGTTCTGTACCTAAAGAACGACTTTGGACATGTTTGGGTTGTGTAATACACTACCAGGCGCAGTTTCTACATTACAGACGCTTTGTAGGCCCTTGCCCGATGTGGAGAATAGTGTAACAACAATGAAACCATCGATATATCGATAGACTACTATGTTGTGTACCTAAAGAACGACTTTGGACATGTTTGGGTTGTGTCAAACACTACCAAGCGCAGTTTCTACATTACAGACGCTTTGTAGGCCCTTGCCCGATGTGGAGAATAGTGTAACAACAATGAAACCATCGATATATCGATAGACTACTATGTTGTGTACCTAAAGAACGACTTTGGACATGTTTGGGTTGTGTCAAACACTAACAAGCGCAGTTTCTACATTACAGACGCTTTGTAGGCCCTTGCCCGATGTAGGGAATAGTGTAACAACAATGAAACCATCGATATATCGATAGACTACTATGTTCTGTACCTAAAGAACGACTTTGGACATGATTCGGTTGTATAATACACTACCAGGCGCAGTTTCTACATTACAGACGCTTTGTAGGCCCTTGCCCGATGTAGGGAATAGTGTAACAACAATGAAACCATCGATATATCGATAGACTACTATGTTGTGTACCTAACGAACGACTTTGGACATGTTTGGGTTGTGTAATACACTACCAGGCGCAGTTTCTACATTACAGACGCTTTGTAGGCCCTTGCCCGATGTGGAGAATAGTGTAACAACAATGAAACCATCGATATATCGATAGACTACTATGTTGTGTACCTAAAGAACGACTTTGGACATGTTTGGGTTGTGTCAAACACTACCAAGCGCAGTTTCTACATTACAGACGCTTTGTAGGCCCTTGCCCGATGTGGAGAATAGTGTAACAACAATGAAACCATCGATATATCGATAGACTACTATGTTCTGTACCTAAAGAACGACTTTGGACATGTTTGGGTTGTGTCAAACACTAACAAGCGCAGTTTCTACATTACAGACGCTTTGTAGGCCCTTGCCCGATGTAGGGAATAGTGTAACAACAATGAAACCATCGATATATCGATAGACTACTATGTTCTGTACCTAAAGAACGACTTTGGACATGATTCGGTTGTATAATACACTACCAGGCGCAGTTTCTACATTACAGACGCTTTGTAGGCCCTTGCCCGATGTAGGGAATAGTGTAACAACAATGAAACCATCGATATATCGATAGACTACTATGTTGTGTACCTAAAGAACGACTTTGGACATGTTTGGGTTGTGTAATACACTACCAGGCGCAGTTTCTACATTACAGACGCTTTGTAGGCCCTTGCCCGATGTGGAGAATAGTGTAACAACAATGAAACCATCGATATATCGATAGACTACTATGTTGTGTACCTAAAGAACGACTTTGGACATGTTTGGGTTGTGTCAAACACTACCAAGCGCAGTTTCTACATTACAGACGCTTTGTAGGCCCTTGCCCGATGTGGAGAATAGTGTAACAACAATGAAACCATCGATATATCGATAGACTACTATGTTGTGTACCTAAAGAACGACTTTGGACATGATTCGGTTGTATAATACACTACCAGGCGCAGTTTCTACATTACAGACGCTTTGTAGGCCCTTGCCCGATGTAGGGAATAGTGTAACAACACTGAAACCATCGATATATCGATAGACTACTATGTTCTGTACCTAAAGAACGACTTTGGACATGTTTGGGTTGTGTAATACACTACCAGGCGCAGTTTCTACATTACAGACGCTTTGTAGGCCCTTGCCCGATGTGGAGAATAGTGTAACAACAATGAAACCATCGATATATCGATAGACTACTATGTTGTGTACCTAAAGAACGACTTTGGACATGTTTGGGTTGTGTCAATCACTACCAAGCGCAGTTTCTACATTACAGACGCTTTGTAGGCCCTTGCCCGATGTAGGGAATAGTGTAACAACAATGAAACCATCGATATATCGATAGACTACTATGTTCTGTACCTTAAGAACGACTTTGGACATGATTCGGTTGTATAATACACTACCAGGCGCAGTTTCTACATTACAGACGCTTTGTAGGCCCTTGCCCGATGTGGAGAATAGTGTAACAACAATGAAACCATCGATATATCGATAGACTACTATGTTGTGTACCTAACGAACGACTTTGGACATGTTTGGGTTGTGTCAAACACTACCAAGCGCAGTTTCTACATTACAGACGCTTTGTAGGCCCTTGCCCGATGTAGGGAATAGTGTAACAACAATGAAACCATCGATATATCGATAGACTACTATGTTCTGTACCTTAAGAACGACTTTGGACATGATTCGGTTGTATAATACACTACCAGGCGCAGTTTCTACATTACAGACGCTTTGTAGGCCCTTGCCCGATGTGGAGAATAGTGTAACAACAATGAAACCATCGATATATCGATAGACTACTATGTTGTGTACCTAACGAACGACTTTGGACATGTTTGGGTTGTGTCAAACACTACCAAGCGCAGTTTCTACATTACAGACGCTTTGTAGGCCCTTGCCCGATGTAGGGAAGAGTGTAACAACAATGAAACCATCGATATATCGATAGACTACTATGTTCTGTACCTTAAGAACGACTTTGGACATGATTCGGTTGTATAATACACTACCAGGCGCAGTTTCTACATTACAGACGCTTTGTAGGCCCTTGCCCGATGTAGGGAATAGTGTAACAACAATGAAACCATCGATATATCGATAGACTACTATGTTGTGTACCTAAAGAACGACTTTGGACATGTTTGGGTTGTGTAATACACTACCAGGCGCAGTTTCTACATTACAGACGCTTTGTAGGCCCTTGCCCGATGTGGAGAATAGTGTAACAACAATGAAACCATCGATATATCGATAGACTACTATGTTGTGTACCTAACGAACGACTTTGGACATGTTTGGGTTGTGTCAAACACTACCAAGCGCAGTTTCTACATTACAGACGCTTTGTAGGCCCTTGCCCGATGTGGAGAATAGTGTAACAACAATGAAACCATCGATATATCGATAGACTACTATGTTGTGTACCTAAAGAACGACTTTGGACATGTTTGGGTTGTGTCAATCACTACCAAGCGCAGTTTCTACATTACAGACGCTTTGTAGGCCCTTGCCCGATGTAGGGAATAGTGTAACAACAATGAAACCATCGATATATCGATAGACTACTATGTTCTGTACCTTAAGAACGACTTTGGACATGATTCGGTTGTATAATACACTACCAGGCGCAGTTTCTACATTACAGACGCTTTGTAGGCCCTTGCCCGATGTGGAGAATAGTGTAACAACAATGAAACCATCGATATATCGATAGACTACTATGTTGTGTACCTAACGAACGACTTTGGACATGTTTGGGTTGTGTCAAACACTACCAAGCGCAGTTTCTACATTACAGACGCTTTGTAGGCCCTTGCCCGATGTAGGGAATAGTGTAACAACAATGAAACCATCGATATATCGATAGACTACTATGTTCTGTACCTTAAGAACGACTTTGGACATGATTCGGTTGTATAATACACTACCAGGCGCAGTTTCTACATTACAGACGCTTTGTAGGCCCTTGCCCGATGTGGAGAATAGTGTAACAACAATGAAACCATCGATATATCGATAGACTACTATGTTGTGTACCTAACGAACGACTTTGGACATGTTTGGGTTGTGTCAAACACTACCAAGCGCAGTTTCTACATTACAGACGCTTTGTAGGCCCTTGCCCGATGTAGGGAAGAGTGTAACAACAATGAAACCATCGATATATCGATAGACTACTATGTTCTGTACCTTAAGAACGACTTTGGACATGATTCGGTTGTATAATACACTACCAGGCGCAGTTTCTACATTACAGACGCTTTGTAGGCCCTTGCCCGATGTAGGGAATAGTGTAACAACAATGAAACCATCGATATATCGATAGACTACTATGTTGTGTACCTAAAGAACGACTTTGGACATGTTTGGGTTGTGTAATACACTACCAGGCGCAGTTTCTACATTACAGACGCTTTGTAGGCCCTTGCCCGATGTGGAGAATAGTGTAACAACAATGAAACCATCGATATATCGATAGACTACTATGTTGTGTACCTAACGAACGACTTTGGACATGTTTGGGTTGTGTCAAACACTACCAAGCGCAGTTTCTACATTACAGACGCTTTGTAGGCCCTTGCCCGATGTGGAGAATAGTGTAACAACAATGAAACCATCGATATATCGATAGACTACTATGTTGTGTACCTAACGAACGACTTTGGACATGTTTGGGTTGTGTCAAACACTACCAAGCGCAGTTTCTACATTACAGACGCTTTGTAGGCCCTTGCCCGATGTAGGGAATAGTGTAACAACAATGAAACCATCGATATATCGATAGACTACTATGTTGTGCACCTAAAGAACGACTTTGGACATGTTTGGGTTGTGTCAAACACAACCAGCCGCAGTTTCTACATTACAGACGCTTTGTAGGCCCTTGCCCGATGTAGGGAATAGTGTAACAACAATGAAACCATCGATATATCGATAGACTACTATGTTGTGTACCTAGAGAACGACTTTGGACATGTTTGGGTTGTGTAATACACTACCAGGCGCAGTTTCTACATTACAGACGCTTTGTAGGCCCTTGCCCGATGTGGAGAATAGTGTAACAACAATGAAACCATCGATATATCGATAGACTACTATGTTGTGTACCTAAAGAACGACTTTGGACATGTTTGGGTTGTGTCAAACACTACCAAGCGCAGTTTCTACATTACAGACGCTTTGTAGGCCCTTGCCCGATGTGGAGAATAGTGTAACAACAATGAAACCATCGATATATCGATAGACTACTATGTTGTGTACCTAACGAACGACTTTGGACATGTTTGGGTTGTGTCAAACACTACCAAGCGCAGTTTCTACATTACAGACGCTTTGTAGGCCCTTGCCCGATGTAGGGAATAGTGTAACAACAATGAAACCATCGATATATCGATAGACTACTATGTTCTGTACCTTAAGAACGACTTTGGACATGATTCGGTTGTATAATACACTACCAGGCGCAGTTTCTACATTACAGACGCTTTGTAGGCCCTTGCCCGATGTAGGGAATAGTGTAACAACAATGAAACCATCGATATATCGATAGACTACTATGTTGTGTACCTAAAGAACGACTTTGGACATGTTTGGGTTGTGTAATACACTACCAGGCGCAGTTTCTACATTACAGACGCTTTGTAGGCCCTTGCCCGATGTGGAGAATAGTGTAACAACAATGAAACCATCGATATATCGATAGACTACTATGTTGTGTACCTAAAGAACGACTTTGGACATGTTTGGGTTGTGTCAAACACTACCAAGCGCAGTTTCTACATTACAGACGCTTTGTAGGCCCTTGCCCGATGTGGAGAATAGTGTAACAACAATGAAACCATCGATATATCGATAGACTACTATGTTGTGCACCTAAAGAACGACTTTGGACATGTTTGGGTTGTGTCAAACACTTACCAAGCGAAGTTTCTACTTTACAGACGCTTTGTAGGCCCTTGCCCGATGTAGGGAATAGTGTAACAACAATGAAACCATCGATATATCGATAGACTACTATGTTGTGCACCTAAAGAACGACTTTGGACATGTTTGGGTTGTGTCAAACACAACCAGCCGCAGTTTCTACATTACAGACGCTTTGTAGGCCCTTGCCCGATGTAGGGAATAGTGTAACAACAATGAAACCATCGATATATCGATAGACTACTATGTTGTGTACCTAAAGAACGACTTTGGACATGTTTGGGTTGTGTAATACACTACCAGGCGCAGTTTCTACATTACAGACGCTTTGTAGGCCCTTGCCCGATGTGGAGAATAGTGTAACAACAATGAAACCATCGATATATCGATAGACTACTATGTTGTGTACCTAAAGAACGACTTTGGACATGTTTGGGTTGTGTCAAACACTACCAAGCGCAGTTTCTACATTACAGACGCTTTGTAGGCCCTTGCCCGATGTGGAGAATAGTGTAACAACAATGAAACCATCGATATATCGATAGACTACTATGTTGTGTACCTAACGAACGACTTTGGACATGTTTGGGTTGTGTCAAACACTACCAAGCGCAGTTTCTACATTACAGACGCTTTGTAGGCCCTTGCCCGATGTAGGGAATAGTGTAACAACAATGAAACCATCGATATATCGATAGACTACTATGTTCTGTACCTTAAGAACGACTTTGGACATGATTCGGTTGTATAACACACTACCAGGCGCAGTTTCTACATTACAGACGCTTTGTAGGCCCTTGCCCGATGTAGGGAATAGTGTAACAACAATGAAACCATCGATATATCGATAGACTACTATGTTGTGTACCTAAAGAACGACTTTGGACATGTTTGGGTTGTGTAATACACTACCAGGCGCAGTTTCTACATTACAGACGCTTTGTAGGCCCTTGCCCGATGTGGAGAATAGTGTAACAACAATGAAACCATCGATATATCGATAGACTACTATGTTGTGTACCTAAAGAACGACTTTGGACATGTTTGGGTTGTGTCAAACACTACCAAGCGCAGTTTCTACATTACAGACGCTTTGTAGGCCCTTGCCCGATGTGGAGAATAGTGTAACAACAATGAAACCATCGATATATCGATAGACTACTATGTTGTGCACCTAAAGAACGACTTTGGACATGTTTGGGTTGTGTCAAACACTTACCAAGCGAAGTTTCTACTTTACAGACGCTTTGTAGGCCCTTGCCCGATGTAGTGAATAGTGTAACAACAATGAAACCATCGATATATCGATAGACTACTATGTTGTGTACCTAACGAACGACTTTGGACATGTTTGGGTTGTGTCAAACACTACCAAGCGCAGTTTCTACATTACAGACGCTTTGTAGGCCCTTGCCCGATGTAGGGAATAGTGTAACAACAATGAAACCATCGATATATCGATAGACTACTATGTTGTGTACCTAAAGAACGACTTTGGACATGATTGGGTTGTATAATACACTACCAGGCGCGGTTTCTACATTACAGACGCTTTGTAGGCCCTTGCCCGATGTAGGGAATAGTGTAACAACAATGAAACCATCGATATATCGATAGACTACTATGTTGTGCACCTAAAGAACGACTTTGGACATGTTTGGGTTGTGTCAAACACAACCATTCGCAGTTTCTACATTACAGACGCTTTGTAGGCCCTTGCCCGATGTAGGGAATAGTGTAACAACAATGAAACCATCGATATATCGATAGACTACTATGTTGTGTACCTAAAGAACGACTTTGGACATGTTTGGGTTGTGTAATACACTACCAGGCGCAGTTTCTACATTACAGACGCTTTGTAGGCCCTTGTCCGATGTAGGGAATAGTGTAACAACAACGAAACCATCGATATATCGATAGACTACTATGTTGTGTACCTAAAGAACGACTTTGGACATGTTTGGGTTGTGTAATACACTACCAGGCGCAGTTTCTACATTACAGACGCTTTGTAGGCCCTTGCCCGATGTGGAGAATAGTGTAACAACAATGAAACCATCGATATATCGATAGACTACTATGTTGTGTACCTAAAGAACGACTTTGGACATGTTTGGGTTGTGTCAAACACTACCAAGCGCAGTTTCTACATTACAGACGCTTTGTAGGCCCTTGCCCGATGTGGAGAATAGTGTAACAACAATGAAACCATCGATATATCGATAGACTACTATGTTGTGTACCTAACGAACGACTTTGGACATGTTTGGGTTGTGTCAAACACTACCAAGCGCAGTTTCTACATTACAGACGCTTTGTAGGCCCTTGCCCGATGTAGGGAATAGTGTAACAACAATGAAACCATCGATATATCGATAGACTACTATGTTCTGTACCTTAAGAACGACTTTGGACATGATTCGGTTGTATAATACACTACCAGGCGCAGTTTCTACATTACAGACGCTTTGTAGGCCCTTGCCCGATGTAGGGAATAGTGTAACAACAATGAAACCATCGATATATCGATAGACTACTATGTTGTGTACCTTAAGAACGACTTTGGACATGTTTGGGTTGTGTAATACACTACCAGGCGCAGTTTCTACATTACAGACGCTTTGTAGGCCCTTGCCCGATGTGGAGAATAGTGTAACAACAATGAAACCATCGATATATCGATAGACTACTATGTTGTGTACCTAAAGAACGACTTTGGACATGTTTGGGTTGTGTCAAACACTACCAAGCGCAGTTTCTACATTACAGACGCTTTGTAGGCCCTTGCCCGATGTGGAGAATAGTGTAACAACAATGAAACCATCGATATATCGATAGACTACTATGTTGTGCACCTAAAGAACGACTTTGGACATGTTTGGGTTGTGTCAAACACTTACCAAGCGAAGTTTCTACTTTACAGACGCTTTGTAGGCCCTTGCCCGATGTAGGGAATAGTGTAACAACAATGAAACCATCGATATATCGATAGACTACTATGTTGTGTACCTAACGAACGACTTTGGACATGTTTGGGTTGTGTCAAACACTAACAAGCGCAGTTTCTACATTACAGACGCTTTGTAGGCCCTTGCCCGATGTAGGGAATAGTGTAACAACAATGAAACCATCGATATATCGATAGACTACTATGTTGTGTACCTAAAGAACGACTTTGGACATGTTTGGGTTGTGTCAAACACTTACCAAGCGAAGTTTCTACTTTACAGACGCTTTGTAGGCCCTTGCCCGATGTAGGGAATAGTGTAACAACAATGAAACCATCGATATATCGATAGACTACTATGTTGTGTACCTAACGAACGACTTTGGACATGTTTGGGTTGTGTCAAACACTACCAAGCGCAGTTTCTACATTACAGACGCTTTGTAGGCCCTTGCCCGATGTAGGGAATAGTGTAACAACAATGAAACCATCGATATATCGATAGACTACTATGTTGTGCACCTAAAGAACGACTTTGGACATGTTTGGGTTGTGTCAAACACAACCAGCCGCAGTTTCTACATTACAGACGCTTTGTAGGCCCTTGCCCGATGTAGGGAATAGTGTAACAACAATGAAACCATCGATATATCGATAGACTACTATGTTGTGTACCTAAAGAACGACTTTGGACATGTTTGGGTTGTGTAATACACTACCAGGCGCAGTTTCTACATTACAGACGCTTTGTAGGCCCTTGCCCGATGTGGAGAATAGTGTAACAACAATGAAACCATCGATATATCGATAGACTACTATGTTGTGTACCTAAAGAACGACTTTGGACATGTTTGGGTTGTGTCAAACACTACCAAGCGCAGTTTCTACATTACAGACGCTTTGTAGGCCCTTGCCCGATGTGGAGAATAGTGTAACAACAATGAAACCATCGATATATCGATAGACTACTATGTTGTGTACCTAAAGAACGACTTTGGACATGTTTGGGTTGTGTCAAACACAACCAGCCGCAGTTTCTACATTACAGACGCTTTGTAGGCCCTTGCCCGATGTAGGGAATAGTGTAACAACAATGAAACCATCGATATATCGATAGACTACTATGTTGTGTACCTAAAGAACGACTTTGGACATGTTTGGGTTGTGTAATACACTACCAGGCGCAGTTTCTACATTACAGACGCTTTGTAGGCCCTTGCCCGATGTGGAGAATAGTGTAACAACAATGAAACCATCGATATATCGATAGACTACTATGTTGTGTACCTAAAGAACGACTTTGGACATGTTTGGGTTGTGTCAAACACTACCAAGCGCAGTTTCTACATTACAGACGCTTTGTAGGCCCTTGCCCGATGTGGAGAATAGTGTAACAACAATGAAACCATCGATATATCGATAGACTACTATGTTGTGTACCTAACGAACGACTTTGGACATGTTTGGGTTGTGTCAAACACTACCAAGCGCAGTTTCTACATTACAGACGCTTTGTAGGCCCTTGCCCGATGTAGGGAATAGTGTAACAACAATGAAACCATCGATATATCGATAGACTACTATGTTGTGTACCTAAAGAACGACTTTGGACATGATTCGGTTGTATAATACACTACCAGGCGCAGTTTCTACATTACAGACGCTTTGTAGGCCCTTGCCCGATGTAGGGAATAGTGTAACAACAATGAAACCATCGATATATCGATAGACTACTATGTTGTGTACCTAAAGAACGACTTTGGACATGTTTGGGTTGTGTAATACACTACCAGGCGCAGTTTCTACATTACAGACGCTTTGTAGGCCCTTGCCCGATGTGGAGAATAGTGTAACAACAATGAAACCATCGATATATCGATAGACTACTATGTTGTGTACCTAAAGAACGACTTTGGACATGTTTGGGTTGTGTCAAACACTACCAAGCGCAGTTTCTACATTACAGACGCTTTGTAGGCCCTTGCCCGATGTGGAGAATAGTGTAACAACAATGAAACCATCGATATATCGATAGACTACTATGTTGTGCATCTAAAGAACGACTTTGGACATGTTTGGGTTGTGTCAAACACTTACCAAGCGAAGTTTCTACTTTACAGACGCTTTGTAGGCCCTTGCCCGATGTAGTGAATAGTGTAACAACAATGAAACCATCGATATATCGATAGACTACTATGTTGTGTACCTTAAGAACGACTTTGGACATGTTTGGGTTGTGTCAAACACTACCAAGCGCAGTTTCTACATTACAGACGCTTTGTAGGCCCTTGCCCGATGTAGGGAATAGTGTAACAACAATGAAACCATCGATATATCGATAGACTACTATGTTGTGTACCTAAAGAACGACTTTGGACATGATTGGGTTGTATAATACACTACCAGGCGCGGTTTCTACATTACAGACGCTTTGTAGGCCCTTGCCCGATGTAGGGAATAGTGTAACAACAATGAAACCATCGATATATCGATAGACTACTATGTTGTGCACCTAAAGAACGACTTTGGACATGTTTGGGTTGTGTCAAACACAACCAGGCGCAGTTTCTACATTACAGACGCTTTGTAGGCCCTTGCCCGATGTAGGGAATAGTGTAACAACAATGAAACCATCGATATATCGATAGACTACTATGTTGTGTACCTAAAGAACGACTTTGGACATGTTTGGGTTGTGTAATACACTACCAGGCGCAGTTTCTACATTACAGACGCTTTGTAGGCCCTTGTCCGATGTAGGGAATAGTGTAACAACAATGAAACCATCGATATATCGATAGACTACTATGTTGTGTACCTAAAGAACGACTTTGGACATGTTTGGGTTGTGTAATACACTACCAGGCGCAGTTTCTACATTACAGACGCTTTGTAGGCCCTTGCCCGATGTGGAGAATAGTGTAACAACAATGAAACCATCGATATATCGATAGACTACTATGTTGTGTACCTAAAGAACGACTTTGGACATGTTTGGGTTGTGTCAAACACTACCAAGCGCAGTTTCTACATTACAGACGCTTTGTAGGCCCTTGCCCGATGTGGAGAATAGTGTAACAACAATGAAACCATCGATATATCGATAGACTACTATGTTGTGTACCTAACGAACGACTTTGGACATGATTGGGTTGTGTCAAACACTACCAAGCGCAGTTTCTACATTACAGACGCTTTGTAGGCCCTTGCCCGATGTAGGGAATAGTGTAACAACAATGAAACCATCGATATATCGATAGACTACTATGTTCTGTACCTTAAGAACGACTTTGGACATGATTCGGTTGTATAATACACTACCAGGCGCAGTTTCTACATTACAGACGCTTTGTAGGCCCTTGCCCGATGTAGGGAATAGTGTAACAACAATGAAACCATCGATATATCGATAGACTACTATGTTGTGTACCTAAAGAACGACTTTGGACATGTTTGGGTTGTGTAATACACTACCAGGCGCAGTTTCTACATTACAGACGCTTTGTAGGCCCTTGCCCGATGTGGAGAATAGTGTAACAACAATGAAACCATCGATATATCGATAGACTACTATGTTGTGTACCTAAAGAACGACTTTGGACATGTTTGGGTTGTGTCAAACACTACCAAGCGCAGTTTCTACATTACAGACGCTTTGTAGGCCCTTGCCCGATGTGGAGAATAGTGTAACAACAATGAAACCATCGATATATCGATAGACTACTATGTTGTGCACCTAAAGAACGACTTTGGACATGTTTGGGTTGTGTCAAACACTTACCAAGCGAAGTTTCTACTTTACAGACGCTTTGTAGGCCCTTGCCCGATGTAGGGAATAGTGTAACAACAATGAAACCATCGATATATCGATAGACTACTATGTTGTGTACCTAACGAACGACTTTGGACATGTTTGGGTTGTGTCAAACACTACCAAGCGCAGTTTCTACATTACAGACGCTTTGTAGGCCCTTGCCCGATGTAGGGAATAGTGTAACAACAATGAAACCATCGATATATCGGTAGACTACTATGTTGTGTACCTAAAGAACGACTTTGGACATGTTTGGGTTGTGTCAAACACTTACCAAGCGAAGTTTCTACTTTACAGACGCTTTGTAGGCCCTTGCCCGATGTAGGGAATAGTGTAACAACAATGAAACCATCGATATATCGATAGACTACTATGTTGTGTACCTAACGAACGACTTTGGAAATGTTTGGGTTGTGTCAAACACTACCAAGCGCAGTTTCTACATTACAGACGCTTTGTAGGCCCTTGCCCGATGTAGGGAATAGTGTAACAACAATGAAACCATCGATATATCGATAGACTACTATGTTGTGTACCTAAAGAACGACTTTGGACATGATTGGGTTGTATAATACACTACCAGGCGCGGTTTCTACATTACAGACGCTTTGTAGGCCCTTGCCCGATGTAGGGAATAGTGTAACAACAATGAAACCATCGATATATCGATAGACTACTATGTTGTGCACCTAAAGAACGACTTTGGACATGTTTGGGTTGTGTCAAACACAACCAGGCGCAGTTTCTACATTACAGACGCTTTGTAGGCCCTTGCCCGATGTAGGGAATAGTGTAACAACAATGAAACCATCGATATATCGATAGACTACTATGTTGTGTACCTAAAGAATGACTTTGGACATGTTTGGGTTGTGTAATACACTACCAGGCGCAGTTTCTACATTACAGACGCTTTGTAGGTCCTTGCCCGATGTGGAGAATAGTGTAACAACAATGAAACCATCGATATATCGATAGACTACTATGTTGTGTACCTAAAGAACGACTTTGGACATGTTTGGGTTGTGTCAAACACTACCAAGCGCAGTTTCTACATTACAGACGCTTTGTAGGCCCTTGCCCGATGTGGAGAATAGTGTAACAACAATGAAACCATCGATATATCGATAGACTACTATGTTGTGTACCTAACGAACGACTTTGGACATGTTTGGGTTGTGTCAAACACTACCAAGCGCAGTTTCTACATTACAGACGCTTTGTAGGCCCTTGCCCGATGTAGGGAATAGTGTAACAACAATGAAACCATCGATATATCGATAGACTACTATGTTCTGTACCTTAAGAACGACTTTGGACATGATTCGGTTGTATAATACACTACCAGGCGCAGTTTCTACATTACAGACGCTTTGTAGGCCCTTGCCCGATGTAGGGAATAGTGTAACAACAATGAAACCATCGATATATCGATAGACTACTATGTTGTGTACCTAAAGAACGACTTTGGACATGTTTGGGTTGTGTAATACACTACCAGGCGCAGTTTCTACATTACAGACGCTTTGTAGGCCCTTGTCCGATGTGGAGAATAGTGTAACAACAATGAAACCATCGATATATCGATAGACTACTATGTTGTGTACCTAAAGAACGACTTTGGACATGTTTGGGTTGTGTCAAACACTACCAAGCGGAGTTTCTACATTACAGACGCTTTGTAGGCCCTTGCCCGATGTGGAGAATAGTGTAACAACAATGAAACCATCGATATATCGATAGACTACTATGTTGTGTACCTAACGAACGACTTTGGACATGTTTGGGTTGTGTCAAACACTACCAAGCGCAGTTTCTACATTACAGACGCTTTGTAGGCCCTTGCCCGATGTAGGGAATAGTGTAACAACAATGAAACCATCGATATATCGATAGACTACTATGTTCTGTACCTTAAGAACGACTTTGGACATGATTGGGTTGTATAATACACTACCAGGCGCAGTTTCTACATTACAGACGCTGTGTAGGCCCTTGCCCGATGTAGGGAATAGTGTAACAACAATGAAACCATCGATATATCGATAGACTACTATGTTGTGTACCTAAAGAACGACTTTGGACATGTTTGGGTTGTGTAATACACTACCAGGCGCAGTTTCTACATTACAGACGCTTTGTAGGCCCTTGCCCGATGTGGAGAATAGTGTAACAACAATGAAACCATCGATATATCGATAGACTACTATGTTGTGTACCTAAAGAACGACTTTGGACATGTTTGGGTTGTGTCAAACACTACCAAGCGCAGTTTCTACATTACAGACGCTTTGTAGGCCCTTGCCCGATGTGGAGAATAGTGTAACAACAATGAAACCATCGATATATCGATAGACTACTATGTTGTGTACCTTAAGAACGACTTTGGACATGATTCGGTTGTATAATACACTACCAGGCGCAGTTTCTACATTACAGACGCTTTGTAGGCCCTTGCCCGATGTAGGGAATAGTGTAACAACACTGAAACCATCGATATATCGATAGACTACTATGTTGTGCACCTAAAGAACGACTTTGGACATGTTTGGGTTGTGTCAAACACAACCAGGCGCAGTTTCTACATTACAGACGCTTTGTAGGCCCTTGCCCGATGTAGGGAATAGTGTAACAACAATGAAACCATCGATATATCGATAGACTACTATGTTCTGTACCTAAAGAACGACTTTGGACATGTTTGGGTTGTGTAATACACTACCAGGCGCAGTTTCTACATTACAGACGCTTTGTAGGCCCTTGCCCGATGTGGAGAATAGTGTAACAACAATGAAACCATCGATATATCGATAGACAACTATGTTGTGTACCTAAAGAACGACTTTGGACATGTTTGGGTTGTGTCAAACACTACCAAGCGCAGTTTCTACATTACAGACGCTTTGTAGGCCCTTGCCCGATGTGGAGAATAGTGTAACAACAATGAAACCATCGATATATCGATAGACTACTATGTTGTGTACCTAACGAACGACTTTGGACATGTTTGGGTTGTGTCAAACACTACCAAGCGCAGTTTCTACATTACAGACGCTTTGTAGGCCCTTGCCCGATGTAGGGAATAGTGTAACAACAATGAAACCATCGATATATCGATAGACTACTATGTTCTGTACCTTAAGAACGACTTTGGACATGATTCGGTTGTATAATACACTACCAGGCGCAGTTTCTACATTACAGACGCTTTGTAGGCCCTTGCCCGATGTAGGGAATAGTGTAACAACAATGAAACCATCGATATATCGATAGACTACTATGTTGTGTACCTAAAGAACGACTTTGGACATGTTTGGGTTGTGTAATACACTACCAGGCGCAGTTTCTACATTACAGACGCTTTGTAGGCCCTTGCCCGATGTGGAGAATAGTGTAACAACAATGAAACCATCGATATATCGATAGACTACTATGTTGTGTACCTAAAGAACGACTTTGGACATGTTTGGGTTGTGTCAAACACTACCAAGCGCAGTTTCTACATTACAGACGCTTTGTAGGCCCTTGCCCGATGTAGGGAATAGTGTAACAACAATGAAACCATCGATATATCGATAGACTACTATGTTCTGTACCTTAAGAACGACTTTGGACATGATTCGGTTGTATAATACACTACCAGGCGCAGTTTCTACATTACAGACGCTTTGTAGGCCCTTGCCCGATGTAGGGAATAGTGTAACAACAATGAAACCATCGATATATCGATAGACTACTATGTTGTGTACCTAAAGAACGACTTTGGACATGTTTGGGTTGTGTAATACACTACCAGGCGCAGTTTCTACATTACAGACGCTTTGTAGGCCCTTGCCCGATGTGGAGAATAGTGTAACAACAATGAAACCATCGATATATCGATAGACTACTATGTTGTGTACCTAAAGAACGACTTTGGACATGTTTGGGTTGTGTCAAACACTACCAAGCGCAGTTTCTACATTACAGACGCTTTGTAGGCCCTTGCCCGATGTGGAGAATAGTGTAACAACAATGAAACCATCGATATATCGATAGACTACTATGTTGTGTACCTTAAGAACGACTTTGGACATGATTCGGTTGTATAATACACTACCAGGCGCAGTTTCTACATTACAGACGCTTTGTAGGCCCTTGCCCGATGTAGGGAATAGTGTAACAACAATGAATCCATCGATATATCGATAGACTACTATGTTCTGTACCTAAAGAACGACTTTGGACATGTTTGGGTTGTGTAATACACTACCAGGCGCAGTTTCTACATTACAGACGCTTTGTAGGCCCTTGCCCGATGTGGAGAATAGTGTAACAACAATGAAACCATCGATATATCGATAGACTACTATGTTGTGTACCTAAAGAACGACTTTGGACATGTTTGGGTTGTGTCAAACACTACCAAGCGCAGTTTCTACATTACAGACGCTTTGTAGGCCCTTGCCCGATGTAGGGAAGAGTGTAACAACAATGAAACCATCGATATATCGATAGACTACTATGTTCTGTACCTTAAGAACGACTTTGGACATGATTCGGTTGTATAATACACTACCAGGCGCAGTTTCTACATTACAGACGCTTTGTAGGCCCTTGCCCGATGTGGAGAATAGTGTAACAACAATGAAACCATCGATATATCGATAGACTACTATGTTGTGTACCTAACGAACGACTTTGGACATGTTTGGGTTGTGTCAAACACTACCAAGCGCAGTTTCTACATTACAGACGCTTTGTAGGCCCTTGCCCGATGTAGGGAATAGTGTAACAACAATGAAACCATCGATATATCGATAGACTACTATGTTCTGTACCTTAAGAACGACTTTGGACATGATTCGGTTGTATAATACACTACCAGGCGCAGTTTCTACATTACAGACGCTTTGTAGGCCCTTGCCCGATGTGGAGAATAGTGTAACAACAATGAAACCATCGATATATCGATAGACTACTATGTTGTGTACCTAACGAACGACTTTGGACATGTTTGGGTTGTGTCAAACACTACCAAGCGCAGTTTCTACATTACAGACGCTTTGTAGGCCCTTGCCCGATGTAGGGAAGAGTGTAACAACAATGAAACCATCGATGTATCGATAGACTACTATGTTCTGTACCTTAAGAACGACTTTGGACATGATTCGGTTGTATAATACACTACCAGGCGCAGTTTCTACATTACAGACGCTTTGTAGGCCCTTGCCCGATGTAGGGAATAGTGTAACAACAATGAAACCATCGATATATCGATAGACTACTATGTTGTGTACCTAAAGAACGACTTTGGACATGTTTGGGTTGTGTAATACACTACCAGGCGCAGTTTCTACATTACAGACGCTTTGTAGGCCCTTGCCCGATGTGGAGAATAGTGTAACAACAATGAAACCATCGATATATCGATAGACTACTATGTTGTGTACCTAACGAACGACTTTGGACATGTTTGGGTTGTGTCAAACACTACCAAGCGCAGTTTCTACATTACAGACGCTTTGTAGGCCCTTGCCCGATGTGGAGAATAGTGTAACAACAATGAAACCATCGATATATCGATAGACTACTATGTTGTGTACCTAAAGAACGACTTTGGACATGTTTGGGTTGTGTCAAACACTACCAAGCGCAGTTTCTACATTACAGACGCTTTGTAGGCCCTTGCCCGATGTAGGGAATAGTGTAACAACAATGAAACCATCGATATATCGATAGACTACTATGTTCTGTACCTTAAGAACGACTTTGGACATGATTCGGTTGTATAATACACTACCAGGCGCAGTTTCTACATTACAGACGCTTTGTAGGCCCTTGCCCGATGTGGAGAATAGTGTAACAACAATGAAACCATCGATATATCGATAGACTACTATGTTGTGTACCTAACGAACGACTTTGGACATGTTTGGGTTGTGTCAAACACTACCAAGCGCAGTTTCTACATTACAGACGCTTTGTAGGCCCTTGCCCGATGTAGGGAATAGTGTAACAACAATGAAACCATCGATATATCGATAGACTACTATGTTGTGTACCTAAAGAACGACTTTGGACATGTTTGGGGTGTGTCAAACACTACCAAGCGCAGTTTCTACATTACAGACGCTTTGTAGGCCCTTGCCCGATGTGGAGAATAGTGTAACAACAATGAAACCATCGATATATCGATAGACTACTATGTTGTGTACCTAAAGAACGACTTTGGACATGTTTGGGTTGTGTCAAACACTAACAAGCGCAGTTTCTACATTACAGACGCTTTGTAGGCCCTTGCCCGATGTAGGGAATAGTGTAACAACAATGAAACCATCGATATATCGATAGACTACTATGTTCTGTACCTAAAGAACGACTTTGGACATGATTCGGTTGTATAATACACTACCAGGCGCAGTTTCTACATTACAGACGCTTTGTAGGCCCTTGCCCGATGTAGGGAATAGTGTAACAACAATGAAACCATCGATATATCGATAGACTACTATGTTGTGTACCTAAAGAACGACTTTGGACATGTTTGGGTTGTGTAATACACTACCAGGCGCAGTTTCTACATTACAGACGCTTTGTAGGCCCTTGCCCGATGTGGAGAATAGTGTAACAACAATGAAACCATCGATATATCGATAGACTACTATGTTGTGTACCTAAAGAACGACTTTGGACATGTTTGGGTTGTGTCAAACACTACCAAGCGCAGTTTCTACATTACAGACGCTTTGTAGGCCCTTGCCCGATGTGGAGAATAGTGTAACAACAATGAAACCATCGATATATCGATAGACTACTATGTTGTGTACCTAAAGAACGACTTTGGACATGTTTGGGTTGTGTCAAACACTACCAAGCGCAGTTTCTACATTACAGACGCTTTGTAGGCCCTTGCCCGATGTGGAGAATAGTGTAACAACAATGAAACCATCGATATATCGATAGACTACTATGTTGTGTACCTAAAGAACGACTTTGGACATGTTTGGGTTGTGTCAAACACTACCAAGCGCAGTTTCTACATTACAGACGCTTTGTAGGCCCTTGCCCGATGTAGGGAATAGTGTAACAACAATGAAACCATCGATATATCGATAGACTACTATGTTCTGTACCTTAAGAACGACTTTGGACATGATTCGGTTGTATAATACACTACCAGGCGCAGTTTCTACATTACAGACGCTTTGTAGGCCCTTGCCCGATGTGGAGAATAGTGTAACAACAATGAAACCATCGATATATCGATAGACTACTATGTTGTGTACCTAACGAACGACTTTGGACATGTTTGGGTTGTGTCAAACACTACCAAGCGCAGTTTCTACATTACAGACGCTTTGTAGGCCCTTGCCCGATGTAGGGAATAGTGTAACAACAATGAAACCATCGATATATCGATAGACTACTATGTTCTGTACCTTAAGAACGACTTTGGACATGATTCGGTTGTATAATACACTACCAGGCGCAGTTTCTACATTACAGACGCTTTGTAGGCCCTTGCCCGATGTGGAGAATAGTGTAACAACAATGAAACCATCGATATATCGATAGACTACTATGTTGTGTACCTAACGAACGACTTTGGACATGTTTGGGTTGTGTCAAACACTACCAAGCGCAGTTTCTACATTACAGACGCTTTGTAGGCCCTTGCCCGATGTAGGGAAGAGTGTAACAACAATGAAACCATCGATATATCGATAGACTACTATGTTGTGTACCTTAAGAACGACTTTGGACATGATTCGGTTGTATAATACACTACCAGGCGCAGTTTCTACATTACAGACGCTTTGTAGGCCCTTGCCCGATGTAGGGAATAGTGTAACAACAATGAAACCATCGATATATCGATAGACTACTATGTTGTGTACCTTAAGAACGACTTTGGACATGATTGGGTTGTATAATACACTACCAGGCGCGGTTTCTACATTACAGACGCTTTGTAGGCCCTTGCCCGATGTAGGGAATAGTGTAACAACAATGAAACCATCGATATATCGATAGACTACTATGTTGTGCACCTAAAGAACGACTTTGGACATGTTTGGGTTGTGTCAAACACAACCAGGCACAGTTTCTACATTACAGACGCTTTGTAGGCCCTTGCCCGATGTAGGGAATAGTGTAACAACAATGAAACCATCGATATATCGATAGACTACTATGTTGTGTACCTAAAGAACGACTTTGGACATGTTTGGGTTGTGTAATACACTACCAGGCGCAGTTTCTACATTACAGACGCTTTGTAGGCCCTTGTCCGATGTGGAGAATAGTGTAACAACAATGAAACCATCGATATATCGATAGACTACTATGTTGTGTACCTAAAGAACGACTTTGGACATGTTTGGGTTGTGTCAAACACTACCAAGCGCAGTTTCTACATTACAGACGCTTTGTAGGCCCTTGCCCGATGTGGAGAATAGTGTAACAACAATGAAACCATCGATATATCGATAGACTACTATGTTGTGTACCTAACGAACGACTTTGGACATGTTTGGGTTGTGTCAAACACTACCAAGCGCAGTTTCTACATTACAGACGCTTTGTAGACCCTTGCCCGATGTAGGGAATAGTGTAACAACAATGAAACCATCGATATATCGATAGACTACTATGTTCTGTACCTAAAGAACGACTTTGGACATGATTCGGTTGTATAATACACTACCAGGCGCAGTTTCTACATTACAGACGCTTTGTAGGCCCTTGCCCGATGTAGGGAACAGTGTAACAACAATGAAACCATCGATATATCGATAGACTACTATGTTGTGTACCTAAAGAACGACTTTGGACATGTTTGGGTTGTGTAATACACTACCAGGCGCAGTTTCTACATTACAGACGCTTTGTAGGCCCTTGCCCGATGTGGAGAATAGTGTAACAACAATGAAACCATCGATATATCGATAGACTACTATGTTGTGTACCTAAAGAACGACTTTGGACATGTTTGGGTTGTGTCAAACACTACCAAGCGCAGTTTCTACATTACAGACGCTTTGTAGGCCCTTGCCCGATGTGGAGAATAGTGTAACAACAATGAAACCATCGATATATCGATAGACTACTATGTTGTGTACCTAACGAACGACTTTGGACATGTTTGGGTTGTGTCAAACACTACCAAGCGCAGTTTCTACATTACAGACGCTTTGTAGGCCCTTGCCCGATGTAGGGAAGAGTGTAACAACAATGAAACCATCGATATATCGATAGACTACTATGTTCTGTACCTTAAGAACGACTTTGGACATGATTCGGTTGTATAATACACTACCAGGCGCAGTTTCTACATTACAGACGCTTTGTAGGCCCTTGCCCGATGTAGGGAATAGTGTAACAACAATGAAACCATCGATATATCGATAGACTACTATGTTGTGTACCTAAAGAACGACTTTGGACATGTTTGGGTTGTGTAATACACTACCAGGCGCAGTTTCTACATTACAGACGCTTTGTAGGCCCTTGCCCGATGTGGAGAATAGTGTAACAACAATGAAACCATCGATATATCGATAGACTACTATGTTGTGTACCTAACGAACGACTTTGGACATGTTTGGGTTGTGTCAAACACTACCAAGCGCAGTTTCTACATTACAGACGCTTTGTAGGCCCTTGCCCGATGTGGAGAATAGTGTAACAACAATGAAACCATCGATATATCGATAGACTACTATGTTGTGTACCTAAAGAACGACTTTGGACATGTTTGGGTTGTGTCAAACACTACCAAGCGCAGTTTCTACATTACAGACGCTTTGTAGGCCCTTGCCCGATGTAGGGAATAGTGTAACAACAATGAAACCATCGATATATCGATAGACTACTATGTTCTGTACCTTAAGAACGACTTCGGACATGATTCGGTTGTATAATACACTACCAGGCGCAGTTTCTACATTACAGACGCTTTGTAGGCCCTTGCCCGATGTGGAGAATAGTGTAACAACAATGAAACCATCGATATATCGATAGACTACTATGTTGTGTACCTAACGAACGACTTTGGACATGTTTGGGTTGTGTCAAACACTACCAAGCGCAGTTTCTACATTACAGACGCTTTGTAGGCCCTTGCCCGATGTAGGGAATAGTGTAACAACAATGAAACCATCGATATATCGATAGACTACTATGTTGTGTACCTAAAGAACGACTTTGGACATGTTTGGGTTGTGTCAAACACTACCAAGCGCAGTTTCTACATTACAGACGCTTTGTAGGCCCTTGCCCGATGTGGAGAATAGTGTAACAACAATGAAACCATCGATATATCGATAGACTACTATGTTGTGTACCTAAAGAACGACTTTGGACATGTTTGGGTTGTGTCAAACACTAACAAGCGCAGTTTCTACATTACAGACGCTTTGTAGGCCCTTGCCCGATGTAGGGAATAGTGTAACAACAATGAAACCATCGATATATCGATAGACTACTATGTTCTGTACCTAAAGAACGACTTTGGACATGATTCGGTTGTATAATACACTACCAGGCGCAGTTTCTACATTACAGACGCTTTGTAGGCCCTTGCCCGATGTAGGGAATAGTGTAACAACAATGAAACCATCGATATATCGATAGACTACTATGTTGTGTACCTAAAGAACGACTTTGGACATGTTTGGGTTGTGTAATACACTACCAGGCGCAGTTTCTACATTACAGACGCTTTGTAGGCCCTTGCCCGATGTGGAGAATAGTGTAACAACAATGAAACCATCGATATATCGATAGACTACTATGTTGTGTACCTAAAGAACGACTTTGGACATGTTTGGGTTGTGTCAAACACTACCAAGCGCAGTTTCTACATTACAGACGCTTTGTAGGCCCTTGCCCGATGTGGAGAATAGTGTAACAACAATGAAACCATCGATATATCGATAGACTACTATGTTGTGTACCTAAAGAACGACTTTGGACATGTTTGGGTTGTGTCAAACACTACCAAGCGCAGTTTCTACATTACAGACGCTTTGTAGGCCCTTGCCCGATGTGGAGAATAGTGTAACAACAATGAAACCATCGATATATCGATAGACTACTATGTTGTGTACCTAAAGAACGACTTTGGACATGTTTGGGTTGTGTCAAACACTACCAAGCGCAGTTTCTACATTACAGACGCTTTGTAGGCCCTTGCCCGATGTAGGGAATAGTGTAACAACAATGAAACCATCGATATATCGATAGACTACTATGTTCTGTACCTTAAGAACGACTTTGGACATGATTCGGTTGTATAATACACTACCAGGCGCAGTTTCTACATTACAGACGCTTTGTAGGCCCTTGCCCGATGTGGAGAATAGTGTAACAACAATGAAACCATCGATATATCGATAGACTACTATGTTGTGTACCTAACGAACGACTTTGGACATGTTTGGGTTGTGTCAAACACTACCAAGCGCAGTTTCTACATTACAGACGCTTTGTAGGCCCTTGCCCGATGTAGGGAATAGTGTAACAACAATGAAACCATCGATATATCGATAGACTACTATGTTCTGTACCTTAAGAACGACTTTGGACATGATTCGGTTGTATAATACACTACCAGGCGCAGTTTCTACATTACAGACGCTTTGTAGGCCCTTGCCCGATGTGGAGAATAGTGTAACAACAATGAAACCATCGATATATCGATAGACTACTATGTTGTGTACCTAACGAACGACTTTGGACATGTTTGGGTTGTGTCAAACACTAACAAGCGCAGTTTCTACATTACAGACGCTTTGTAGGCCCTTGCCCGATGTAGGGAAGAGTGTAACAACAATGAAACCATCGATATATCGATAGACTACTATGTTCTGTACCTTAAGAACGACTTTGGACATGATTCGGTTGTATAATACACTACCAGGCGCAGTTTCTACATTACAGACGCTTTGTAGGCCCTTGCCCGATGTAGGGAATAGTGTAACAACAATGAAACCATCGATATATCGATAGACTACTATGTTGTGTACCTAAAGAACGACTTTGGACATGTTTGGGTTGTGTAATACACTACCAGGCGCAGTTTCTACATTACAGACGCTTTGTAGGCCCTTGCCCGATGTGGAGAATAGTGTAACAACAATGAAACCATCGATATATCGATAGACTACTATGTTGTGTACCTAACGAACGACTTTGGACATGTTTGGGTTGTGTCAAACACTACCAAGCGCAGTTTCTACATTACAGACGCTTTGTAGGCCCTTGCCCGATGTGGAGAATAGTGTAACAACAATGAAACCATCGATATATCGATAGACTACTATGTTGTGTACCTAAAGAACGACTTTGGACATGTTTGGGTTGTGTCAAACACTACCAAGCGCAGTTTCTACATTACAGACGCTTTGTAGGCCCTTGCCCGATGTAGGGAATAGTGTAACAACAATGAAACCATCGATATATCGATAGACTACTATGTTCTGTACCTTAAGAACGACTTTGGACATGATTCGGTTGTATAATACACTACCAGGCGCAGTTTCTACATTACAGACGCTTTGTAGGCCCTTGCCCGATGTGGAGAATAGTGTAACAACAATGAAACCATCGATATATCGATAGACTACTATGTTGTGTACCTAACGAACGACTTTGGACATGTTTGGGTTGTGTCAAACACTACCAAGCGCAGTTTCTACATTACAGACGCTTTGTAGGCCCTTGCCCGATGTAGGGAATAGTGTAACAACAATGAAACCATCGATATATCGATAGACTACTATGTTCTGTACCTTAAGAACGACTTTGGACATGATTCGGTTGTATAATACACTACCAGGCGCAGTTTCTACATTACAGACGCTTTGTAGGCCCTTGCCCGATGTGGAGAATAGTGTAACAACAATGAAACCATCGATATATCGATAGACTACTATGTTGTGTACCTAACGAACGACTTTGGACATGTTTGGGTTGTGTCAAACACTAACAAGCGCAGTTTCTACATTACAGACGCTTTGTAGGCCCTTGCCCGATGTAGGGAAGAGTGTAACAACAATGAAACCATCGATATATCGATAGACTACTATGTTCTGTACCTTAAGAACGACTTTGGACATGATTCGGTTGTATAATACACTACCAGGCGCAGTTTCTACATTACAGACGCTTTGTAGGCCCTTGCCCGATGTAGGGAATAGTGTAACAACAATGAAACCATCGATATATCGATAGACTACTATGTTGTGTACCTAAAGAACGACTTTGGACATGTTTGGGTTGTGTAATACACTACCAGGCGCAGTTTCTACATTACAGACGCTTTGTAGGCCCTTGCCCGATGTGGAGAATAGTGTAACAACAATGAAACCATCGATATATCGATAGACTACTATGTTGTGTACCTAACGAACGACTTTGGACATGTTTGGGTTGTGTCAAACACTACCAAGCGCAGTTTCTACATTACAGACGCTTTGTAGGCCCTTGCCCGATGTAGGGAAGAGTGTAACAACAATGAAACCATCGATATATCGATAGACTACTATGTTCTGTACCTTAAGAACGACTTTGGACATGATTCGGTTGTATAATACACTACCAGGCGCAGTTTCTACATTACAGACGCTTTGTAGGCCCTTGCCCGATGTAGGGAATAGTGTAACAACAATGAAACCATCGATATATCGATAGACTACTATGTTGTGTACCTAAAGAACGACTTTGGACATGTTTGGGTTGTGTAATACACTACCAGGCGCAGTTTCTACATTACAGACGCTTTGTAGGCCCTTGCCCGATGTGGAGAATAGTGTAACAACAATGAAACCATCGATATATCGATAGACTACTATGTTGTGTACCTAACGAACGACTTTGGACATGTTTGGGTTGTGTCAAACACTACCAAGCGCAGTTTCTACATTACAGACGCTTTGTAGGCCCTTGCCCGATGTGGAGAATAGTGTAACAACAATGAAACCATCGATATATCGATAGACTACTATGTTGTGTACCTAAAGAACGACTTTGGACATGTTTGGGTTGTGTCAAACACTACCAAGCGCAGTTTCTACATTACAGACGCTTTGTAGGCCCTTGCCCGATGTAGGGAATAGTGTAACAACAATGAAACCATCGATATATCGATAGACTACTATGTTCTGTACCTTAAGAACGACTTTGGACATGATTCGGTTGTATAATACACTACCAGGCGCAGTTTCTACATTACAGACGCTTTGTAGGCCCTTGCCCGATGTGGAGAATAGTGTAACAACAATGAAACCATCGATATATCGATAGACTACTATGTTGTGTACCTAACGAACGACTTTGGACATGTTTGGGTTGTGTCAAACACTACCAAGCGCAGTTTCTACATTACAGACGCTTTGTAGGCCCTTGCCCGATGTAGGGAATAGTGTAACAACAATGAAACCATCGATATATCGATAGAGTACTATGTTCTGTACCTCAAGAACGACTTTGGACATGATTCGGTTGTATAATACACTACCAGGCGCAGTTTCTACATTACAGACGCTTTGTAGGCCCTTGCCCGATGTAGGGAATAGTGTAACAACAATGAAACATCGATATATCGATAGACTACTATGTTGTGTACCTAAAGAACGACTTTGGACATGTTTGGGTTGTGTAATACACTACCAGGCGCAGTTTCTACATTACAGACGCTTTGTAGGCCCTTGCCCGATGTGGAGAATAGTGTAACAACAATGAAACCATCGATATATCGATAGACTACTATGTTGTGTACCTAAAGAACGACTTTGGACATGTTTGGGTTGTGTCAAACACTACCAAGCGCAGTTTCTACATTACAGACGCTTTGTAGGCCCTTGCCCGATGTGGAGAATAGTGTAACAACAATGAAACCATCGATATATCGATAGACTACTATGTTGTGTACCTAAAGAACGACTTTGGACATGTTTGGGTTGTGTCAAACACTAACAAGCGCAGTTTCTACATTACAGACGCTTTGTAGGCCCTTGCCCGATGTCGGGAATAGTGTAACAACAATGAAACCATCGATATATCGATAGACTACTATGTTCTGTACCTAAAGAACGACTTTGGACATGATTCGGTTGTATAATACACTACCAGGCGCAGTTTCTACATTACAGACGCTTTGTAGGCCCTTGCCCGATGTAGGGAATAGTGTAACAACAATGAAACCATCGATATATCGATAGACTACTATGTTGTGTACCTAAAGAACGACTTTGGACATGTTTGGGTTGTGTAATACACTACCAGGCGCAGTTTCTACATTACAGACGCTTTGTAGGCCCTTGCCCGATGTGGAGAATAGTGTAACAACAATGAAACCATCGATATATCGATAGACTACTATGTTGTGTACCTAAAGAACGACTTTGGACATGTTTGGGTTGTGTCAAACACTACCAAGCGCAGTTTCTACATTACAGACGCTTTGTAGGCCCTTGCCCGATGTGGAGAATAGTGTAACAACAATGAAACCATCGATATATCGATAGACTACTATGTTGTGTACCTAAAGAACGACTTTGGACATGTTTGGGTTGTGTCAAACACTACCAAGCGCAGTTTCTACATTATAGACGCTTTGTAGGCCCTTGCCCGATGTAGGGAATAGTGTAACAACAATGAAACCATCGATATATCGATAGACTACTATGTTGTGTACCTAAAGAACGACTTTGGACATGTTTGGGTTGTGTCAAACACTACCAAGCGCAGTTTCTACATTACAGACGCTTTGTAGGCCCTTGCCCGATGTGGAGAATAGTGTAACAACAATGAAACCATCGATATATCGATAGACTACTATGTTGTGTACCTAAAGAACGACTTTGGACATGTTTGGGTTGTGTCAAACACTAACAAGCGCAGTTTCTACATTACAGACGCTTTGTAGGCCCTTGCCCGATGTAGGGAATAGTGTAACAACAATGAAACCATCGATATATCGATAGACTACTATGTTCTGTACCTAAAGAACGACTTTGGACATGATTCGGTTGTATAATACACTACCAGGCGCAGTTTCTACATTACAGACGCTTTGTAGGCCCTTGCCCGATGTAGGGAATAGTGTAACAACAATGAAACCATCGATATATCGATAGACTACTATGTTGTGTACCTAAAGAACGACTTTGGACATGTTTGGGTTGTGTAATACACTACCAGGCGCAGTTTCTACATTACAGACGCTTTGTAGGCCCTTGCCCGATGTGGAGAATAGTGTAACAACAATGAAACCATCGATATATCGATAGACTACTATGTTGTGTACCTAAAGAACGACTTTGGACATGTTTGGGTTGTGTAATACACTACCAGGCGCAGTTTCTACATTACAGACGCTTTGTAGGCCCTTGCCCGATGTGGAGAATAGTGTAACAACAATGAAACCATCGATATATCGATAGACTACTATGTTGTGTACCTAAAGAACGACTTTGGACATGTTTGGGTTGTGTCAAACACTACCAAGCGCAGTTTCTACATTACAGACGCTTTGTAGGCCCTTGCCCGATGTGGAGAATAGTGTAACAACAATGAAACCATCGATATATCGATAGACTACTATGTTGTGCACCTAAAGAACGACTTTGGACATGTTTGGGTTGTGTCAAACACTTACCAAGCGAAGTTTCTACTTTACAGACGCTTTGTAGGCCCTTGCCCGATGTAGGGAATAGTGTAACAACAATGAAACCATCGATATATCGATAGACTACTATGTTGTGTACCTAACGAACGACTTTGGACATGTTTGGGTTGTGTCAAACACTACCAAGCGCAGTTTCTACATTACAGACGCTTTGTAGGCCCTTGCCCGATGTAGGGAATAGTGTAACAACAATGAAACCATCGATATATCGATAGACTACTATGTTCTGTACCTAAAGAACGACTTTGGACATGATTGGGTTGTATAATACACTACCAGGCGCGGTTTCTACATTACAGACGCTTTGTAGGCCCTTGCCCGATGTAGGGAATAGTGTAACAACAATGAAACCATCGATATATCGATAGACTACTATGTTGTGCACCTAAAGAACGACTTTGGACATGTTTGGGTTGTGTCAAACACAACCAGGCGCAGTTTCTACATTACAGACGCTTTGTAGGCCCTTGCCCGATGTAGGGAATAGTGTAACAACAATGAAACCATCGATATATCGATAGACTACTATGTTGTGTACCTAAAGAACGACTTTGGACATGTTTGGGTTGTGTAATACACTACCAGGCGCAGTTTCTACATTACAGACGCTTTGTAGGCCCTTGCCCGATGTGGAGAATAGTGTAACAACAATGAAACCATCGATATATCGATAGACTACTATGTTGTGTACCTAAAGAACGACTTTGGACATGTTTGGGTTGTGTCAAACACTACCAAGCGCAGTTTCTACATTACAGACGCTTTGTAGGCCCTTGCCCGATGTGGAGAATAGTGTAACAACAATGAAACCATCGATATATCGATAGACTACTATGTTGTGTACCTAAAGAACGACTTTGGACATGTTTGGGTTGTGTCAAACACTACCAAGCGCAGTTTCTACATTACAGACGCTTTGTAGGCCCTTGCCCGATGTGGAGAATAGTGTAACAACAATGAAACCATCGATATATCGATAGACTACTATGTTGTGTACCTAAAGAACGACTTTGGACATGTTTGGGTTGTGTCAAACACTACCAAGCGCAGTTTCTACATTACAGACGCTTTGTAGGCCCTTGCCCGATGTGGAGAATAGTGTAACAACAATGAAACCATCGATATATCGATAGACTACTATGTTGTGTACCTAAAGAACGACTTTGGACATGTTTGGGTTGTGTCAAACACTAACAAGCGCAGTTTCTACATTACAGACGCTTTGTAGGCCCTTGCCCGATGTAGGGAATAGTGTAACAACAATGAAACCATCGATATATCGATAGACTACTATGTTCTGTACCTAAAGAACGACTTTGGACATGATTCGGTTGTATAATACACTACCAGGCGCAGTTTCTACATTACAGACGCTTTGTAGGCCCTTGCCCGATGTAGGGAATAGTGTAACAACAATGAAACCATCGATATATCGATAGACTACTATGTTGTGTACCTAAAGAACGACTTTGGACATGTTTGGGTTGTGTAATACACTACCAGGCGCAGTTTCTACATTACAGACGCTTTGTAGGCCCTTGCCCGATGTGGAGAATAGTGTAACAACAATGAAACCATCGATATATCGATAGACTACTATGTTGTGTACCTAAAGAACGACTTTGGACATGTTTGGGTTGTGTAATACACTACCAGGCGCAGTTTCTACATTACAGACGCTTTGTAGGCCCTTGCCCGATGTGGAGAATAGTGTAACAACAATGAAACCATCGATATATCGATAGACTACTATGTTGTGTACCTAAAGAACGACTTTGGACATGTTTGGGTTGTGTCAAACACTACCAAGCGCAGTTTCTACATTACAGACGCTTTGTAGGCCCTTGCCCGATGTGGAGAATAGTGTAACAACAATGAAACCATCGATATATCGATAGACTACTATGTTCTGTACCTAAAGAACGACTTTGGACATGTTTGGGTTGTGTAATACACTACCAGGCGCAGTTTCTACATTACAGACGCTTTGTAGGCCCTTGCCCGATGTGGAGAATAGTGTAACAACAATGAAACCATCGATATATCGATAGACTACTATGTTGTGTACCTAAAGAACGACTTTGGACATGTTTGGGTTGTGTCAAACACTACCAAGCGCAGTTTCTACATTACAGACGCTTTGTAGGCCCTTGCCCGATGTAGGGAATAGTGTAACAACAATGAAACCATCGATATATCGATAGACTACTATGTTCTGTACCTTAAGAACGACTTTGGACATGATTCGGTTGTATAATACACTACCAGGCGCAGTTTCTACATTACAGACGCTTTGTAGGCCCTTGCCCGATGTGGAGAATAGTGTAACAACAATGAAACCATCGATATATCGATAGACTACTATGTTGTGTACCTTAAGAACGACTTTGGACATGATTCGGTTGTGTCAAACACTACCAAGCGCAGTTTCTACATTACAGACGCTTTGTAGGCCCTTGCCCGATGTAGGGAATAGTGTAACAACAATGAAACCATCGATATATCGATAGACTACTATGTTCTGTACCTTAAGAACGACTTTGGACATGATTCGGTTGTATAATACACTACCAGGCGCAGTTTCTACATTACAGACGCTTTGTAGGCCCTTGCCCGATGTAGGGAATAGTGTAACAACAATGAAACCATCGATATATCGATAGACTACTATGTTGTGTACCTAAAGAACGACTTTGGACATGTTTGGGTTGTGTAATACACTACCAGGCGCAGTTTCTACATTACAGACGCTTTGTAGGCCCTTGCCCGATGTGGAGAATAGTGTAACAACAATGAAACCATCGATATATCGATAGACTACTATGTTGTGTACCTAAAGAACGACTTTGGACATGTTTGGGTTGTGTAATACACTACCAGGCGCAGTTTCTACATTACAGACGCTTTGTAGGCCCTTGCCCGATGTGGAGAATAGTGTAACAACAATGAAACCATCGATATATCGATAGACTACTATGTTGTGTACCTAACGAACGACTTTGGACATGTTTGGGTTGTGTCAAACACTACCAAGCGCAGTTTCTACATTACAGACGCTTTGTAGGCCCTTGCCCGATGTGGAGAATAGTGTAACAACAATGAAACCATCGATATATCGATAGACTACTATGTTGTGTACCTAAAGAACGACTTTGGACATGTTTGGGTTGTGTCAAACACTACCAAGCGCAGTTTCTACATTACAGACGCTTTGTAGGCCCTTGCCCGATGTAGGGAATAGTGTAACAACAATGAAACCATCGATATATCGATAGACTACTATGTTCTGTACCTTAAGAACGACTTTGGACATGATTCGGTTGTATAATACACTACCAGGCGCAGTTTCTACATTACAGACGCTTTGTAGGCCCTTGCCCGATGTGGAGAATAGTGTAACAACAATGAAACCATCGATATATCGATAGACTACTATGTTGTGTACCTAAAGAACGACTTTGGACATGTTTGGGTTGTGTCAAACACTACCAAGCGCAGTTTCTACATTACAGACGCTTTGTAGGCCCTTGCCCGATGTAGGGAATAGTGTAACAACAATGAAACCATCGATATATCGATAGACTACTATGTTCTGTACCTTAAGAACGACTTTGGACATGTTTGGGTTGTGTCAAACACTACCAAGCGCAGTTTCTACATTACAGACGCTTTGTAGGCCCTTGCCCGATGTAGGGAATAGTGTAACAACAATGAAACCATCGACATATCGATAGACTACTATGTTGTGTACCTAAAGAACGACTTTGGACATGTTTGGGTTGTGTAATACACTACCAGGCGCAGTTTCTACATTACAGACGCTTTGTAGGCCCTTGCCCGATGTGGAGAATAGTGTAACAACAATGAAACCATCGATATATCGATAGACTACTATGTTGTGTACCTAAAGAACGACTTTGGACATGTTTGGGTTGTGTAATACACTACCAGGCGCAGTTTCTACATTACAGACGCTTTGTAGGCCCTTGCCCGATGTAGGGAATAGTGTAACAACAATGAAACCATCGATATATCGATAGACTACTATGTTGTGTACCTAACGAACGACTTTGGACATGTTTGGGTTGTGTCAAACACTACCAAGCGCAGTTTCTACATTACAGACGCTTTGTAGGCCCTTGCCCGATGTGGAGAATAGTGTAACAACAATGAAACCATCGATATATCGATAGACTACTATGTTGTGTACCTAAAGAACGACTTTGGACATGTTTGGGTTGTGTCAAACACTACCAAGCGCAGTTTCTACATTACAGACGCTTTGTAGGCCCTTGCCCGATGTAGGGAATAGTGTAACAACAATGAAACCATCGATATATCGATAGACTACTATGTTCTGTACCTTAAGAACGACTTTGGACATGATTCGGTTGTATAATACACTACCAAGCGCAGTTTCTACATTACAGACGCTTTGTAGGCCCTTGCCCGATGTGGAGAATAGTGTAACAACAATGAAACCATCGATATATCGATAGACTACTATGTTGTGTACCTAAAGAACGACTTTGGACATGTTTGGGTTGTGTCAAACACTACCAAGCGCAGTTTCTACATTACAGACGCTTTGTAGGCCCTTGCCCGATGTAGGGAATAGTGTAACAACAATGAAACCATCGATATATCGATAGACTACTATGTTGTGTACCTAAAGAACGACTTTGGACATGTTTGGGTTGTGTCAAACACTACCAAGCGCAGTTTCTACATTACAGACGCTTTGTAGGCCCTTGCCCGATGTGGAGAATAGTGTAACAACAATGAAACCATCGATATATCGATAGACTACTATGTTCTGTACCTTAAGAACGACTTTGGACATGATTCGGTTGTATAATACACTACCAGGCGCAGTTTCTACATTACAGACGCTTTGTAGGCCCTTGCCCGATGTAGGGAATAGTGTAACAACAATGAAACCATCGATATATCGATAGACTACTATGTTCTGTACCTAAAGAACGACTTTGGACATGTTTGGGTTGTGTAATACACTACCAGGCGCAGTTTCTACATTACAGACGCTTTGTAGGCCCTTGCCCGATGTGGAGAATAGTGTAACAACAATGAAACCATCGATATATCGATAGACTACTATGTTGTGTACCTTAAGAACGACTTTGGACATGTTTGGGTTGTGTCAAACACTACCAAGCGCAGTTTCTACATTACAGACGCTTTGTAGGCCCTTGCCCGATGTAGGGAATAGTGTAACAACAATGAAACCATCGATATATCGATAGACTACTATGTTCTGTACCTTAAGAACGACTTTGGACATGATTCGGTTGTATAATACACTACCAGGCGCAGTTTCTACATTACAGACGCTTTGTAGGCCCTTGCCCGATGTGGAGAATAGTGTAACAACAATGAAACCATCGATATATCGATAGACTACTATGTTGTGTACCTAAAGAACGACTTTGGACATGTTTGGGTTGTGTCAAACACTACCAAGCGCAGTTTCTACATTACAGACGCTTTGTAGGCCCTTGCCCGATGTAGGGAATAGTGTAACAACAATGAAACCATCGATATATCGATAGACTACTATGTTCTGTACCTTAAGAACGACTTTGGACATGATTCGGTTGTATAATACACTACCAGGCGCAGTTTCTACATTACAGACGCTTTGTAGGCCCTTGCCCGATGTAGGGAATAGTGTAACAACAATGAAACCATCGATATATCGATAGACTACTATGTTGTGTACCTAAAGAACGACTTTGGACATGTTTGGGTTGTGTAATACACTACCAGGCGCAGTTTCTACATTACAGACGCTTTGTAGGCCCTTGCCCGATGTGGAGAATAGTGTAACAACAATGAAACCATCGATATATCGATAGACTACTATGTTCTGTACCTTAAGAACGACTTTGGACATGATTCGGTTGTATAATACACTACCAGGCGCAGTTTCTACATTACAGACGCTTTGTAGGCCCTTGCCCGATGTAGGGAATAGTGTAACAACAATGAAACCATCGATATATCGATAGACTACTATGTTGTGTACCTAAAGAACGACTTTGGACATGTTTGGGTTGTGTAATACACTACCAGGCGCAGTTTCTACATTACAGACGCTTTGTAGGCCCTTGCCCGATGTGGAGAATAGTGTAACAACAATGAAACCATCGATATATCGATAGACTACTATGTTGTGTACCTAAAGAACGACTTTGGACATGTTTGGGTTGTGTAATACACTACCAGGCGCAGTTTCTACATTACAGACGCTTTGTAGGCCCTTGCCCGATGTGGAGAATAGTGTAACAACAATGAAACCATCGATATATCGATAGACTACTATGTTGTGTACCTAACGAACGACTTTGGACATGTTTGGGTTGTGTCAAACACTACCAAGCGCAGTTTCTACATTACAGACGCTTTGTAGGCCCTTGCCCGATGTGGAGAATAGTGTAACAACAATGAAACCATCGATATATCGATAGACTACTATGTTGTGTACCTAAAGAACGACTTTGGACATGTTTGGGTTGTGTCAAACACTACCAAGCGCAGTTTCTACATTACAGACGCTTTGTAGGCCCTTGCCCGATGTAGGGAATAGTGTAACAACAATGAAACCATCGATATATCGATAGACTACTATGTTCTGTACCTTAAGAACGACTTTGGACATGATTCGGTTGTATAATACACTACCAGGCGCAGTTTCTACATTACAGACGCTTTGTAGGCCCTTGCCCGATGTGGAGAATAGTGTAACAACAATGAAACCATCGATATATCGATAGACTACTATGTTGTGTACCTAAAGAACGACTTTGGACATGTTTGGGTTGTGTCAAACACTACCAAGCGCAGTTTCTACATTACAGACGCTTTGTAGGCCCTTGCCCGATGTAGGGAATAGTGTAACAACAATGAAACCATCGATATATCGATAGACTACTATGTTCTGTACCTTAAGAACGACTTTGGACATGTTTGGGTTGTGTCAAACACTACCAAGCGCAGTTTCTACATTACAGACGCTTTGTAGGCCCTTGCCCGATGTAGGGAATAGTGTAACAACAATGAAACCATCGACATATCGATAGACTACTATGTTGTGTACCTAAAGAACGACTTTGGACATGTTTGGGTTGTGTAATACACTACCAGGCGCAGTTTCTACATTACAGACGCTTTGTAGGCCCTTGCCCGATGTGGAGAATAGTGTAACAACAATGAAACCATCGATATATCGATAGACTACTATGTTGTGTACCTAAAGAACGACTTTGGACATGTTTGGGTTGTGTAATACACTACCAGGCGCAGTTTCTACATTACAGACGCTTTGTAGGCCCTTGCCCGATGTAGGGAATAGTGTAACAACAATGAAACCATCGATATATCGATAGACTACTATGTTGTGTACCTAACGAACGACTTTGGACATGTTTGGGTTGTGTCAAACACTACCAAGCGCAGTTTCTACATTACAGACGCTTTGTAGGCCCTTGCCCGATGTGGAGAATAGTGTAACAACAATGAAACCATCGATATATCGATAGACTACTATGTTGTGTACCTAAAGAACGACTTTGGACATGTTTGGGTTGTGTCAAACACTACCAAGCGCAGTTTCTACATTACAGACGCTTTGTAGGCCCTTGCCCGATGTAGGGAATAGTGTAACAACAATGAAACCATCGATATATCGATAGACTACTATGTTCTGTACCTTAAGAACGACTTTGGACATGATTCGGTTGTATAATACACTACCAAGCGCAGTTTCTACATTACAGACGCTTTGTAGGCCCTTGCCCGATGTGGAGAATAGTGTAACAACAATGAAACCATCGATATATCGATAGACTACTATGTTGTGTACCTAAAGAACGACTTTGGACATGTTTGGGTTGTGTCAAACACTACCAAGCGCAGTTTCTACATTACAGACGCTTTGTAGGCCCTTGCCCGATGTAGGGAATAGTGTAACAACAATGAAACCATCGATATATCGATAGACTACTATGTTGTGTACCTAAAGAACGACTTTGGACATGTTTGGGTTGTGTCAAACACTACCAAGCGCAGTTTCTACATTACAGACGCTTTGTAGGCCCTTGCCCGATGTGGAGAATAGTGTAACAACAATGAAACCATCGATATATCGATAGACTACTATGTTCTGTACCTTAAGAACGACTTTGGACATGATTCGGTTGTATAATACACTACCAGGCGCAGTTTCTACATTACAGACGCTTTGTAGGCCCTTGCCCGATGTAGGGAATAGTGTAACAACAATGAAACCATCGATATATCGATAGACTACTATGTTCTGTACCTAAAGAACGACTTTGGACATGTTTGGGTTGTGTAATACACTACCAGGCGCAGTTTCTACATTACAGACGCTTTGTAGGCCCTTGCCCGATGTGGAGAATAGTGTAACAACAATGAAACCATCGATATATCGATAGACTACTATGTTGTGTACCTTAAGAACGACTTTGGACATGTTTGGGTTGTGTCAAACACTACCAAGCGCAGTTTCTACATTACAGACGCTTTGTAGGCCCTTGCCCGATGTAGGGAATAGTGTAACAACAATGAAACCATCGATATATCGATAGACTACTATGTTCTGTACCTTAAGAACGACTTTGGACATGATTCGGTTGTATAATACACTACCAGGCGCAGTTTCTACATTACAGACGCTTTGTAGGCCCTTGCCCGATGTGGAGAATAGTGTAACAACAATGAAACCATCGATATATCGATAGACTACTATGTTGTGTACCTAAAGAACGACTTTGGACATGTTTGGGTTGTGTCAAACACTACCAAGCGCAGTTTCTACATTACAGACGCTTTGTAGGCCCTTGCCCGATGTAGGGAATAGTGTAACAACAATGAAACCATCGATATATCGATAGACTACTATGTTCTGTACCTTAAGAACGACTTTGGACATGATTCGGTTGTATAATACACTACCAGGCGCAGTTTCTACATTACAGACGCTTTGTAGGCCCTTGCCCGATGTAGGGAATAGTGTAACAACAATGAAACCATCGATATATCGATAGACTACTATGTTGTGTACCTAAAGAACGACTTTGGACATGTTTGGGTTGTGTAATACACTACCAGGCGCAGTTTCTACATTACAGACGCTTTGTAGGCCCTTGCCCGATGTGGAGAATAGTGTAACAACAATGAAACCATCGATATATCGATAGACTACTATGTTGTGTACCTAAAGAACGACTTTGGACATGTTTGGGTTGTGTAATACACTACCAGGCGCAGTTTCTACATTACAGACGCTTTGTAGGCCCTTGCCCGATGTGGAGAATAGTGTAACAACAATGAAACCATCGATATATCGATAGACTACTATGTTGTGTACCTAGCGAACGACTTTGGACATGTTTGGGTTGTGTCAAACACTACCAAGCGCAGTTTCTACATTACAGACGCTTTGTAGGCCCTTGCCCGATGTGGAGAATAGTGTAACAACAATGAAACCATCGATATATCGATAGACTACTATGTTGTGTACCTAAAGAACGACTTTGGACATGTTTGGGTTGTGTCAAACACTACCAAGCGCAGTTTCTACATTACAGACGCTTTGTAGGCCCTTGCCCGATGTAGGGAATAGTGTAACAACAATGAAACCATCGATATATCGATAGACTACTATGTTCTGTACCTTAAGAACGACTTTGGACATGATTCGGTTGTACAATACACTACCAGGCGCAGTTTCTACATTACAGACGCTTTGTAGGCCCTTGCCCGATGTGGAGAATAGTGTAACAACAATGAAACCATCGATATATCGATAGACTACTATGTTGTGTACCTAAAGAACGACTTTGGACATGTTTGGGTTGTGTCAAACACTACCAAGCGCAGTTTCTACATTACAGACGCTTTGTAGGCCCTTGCCCGATGTAGGGAATAGTGTAACAACAATGAAACCATCGATATATCGATAGACTACTATGTTGTGTACCTAACGAACGACTTTGGACATGTTTGGGTTGTGTCAAACACTACCAAGCGCAGTTTCTACATTACAGACGCTTTGTAGGCCCTTGCCCGATGTGGAGAATAGTGTAACAACAATGAAACCATCGATATATCGATAGACTACTATGTTCTGTACCTTAAGAACGACTTTGGACATGATTCGGTTGTATAATACACTACCAGGCGCAGTTTCTACATTACAGACGCTTTGTGGGCCCTTGCCCGATGTAGGGAATAGTGTAACAACAATGAAACCATCGATATATCGATAGACTACTATGTTCTGTACCTAAAGAACGACTTTGGACATGTTTGGGTTGTGTAATACACTACCAGGCGCAGTTTCTACATTACAGACGCTTTGTAGGCCCTTGCCCGATGTGGAGAATAGTGTAACAACAATGAAACCATCGATATATCGATAGACTACTATGTTGTGTACCTAAAGAACGACTTTGGACATGTTTGGGTTGTGTCAAACACTACCAAGCGCAGTTTCTACATTACAGACGCTTTGTAGGCCCTTGCCCGATGTAGGGAATAGTGTAACAACAATGAAACCATCGATATATCGATAGACTACTATGTTCTGTACCTTAAGAACGACTTTGGACATGATTCGGTTGTATAATACACTACCAGGCGCAGTTTCTACATTACAGACGCTTTGTAGGCCCTTGCCCGATGTGGAGAATAGTGTAACAACAATGAAACCATCGATATATCGATAGACTACTATGTTGTGTACCTAACGAACGACTTTGGACATGTTTGGGTTGTGTCAAACACTACCAAGCGCAGTTTCTACATTACAGACGCTTTGTAGGCCCTTGCCCGATGTAGGGAATAGTGTAACAACAATGAAACCATCGATATATCGATAGACTACTATGTTCTGTACCTTAAGAACGACTTTGGACATGATTCGGTTGTATAATACACTACCAGGCGCAGTTTCTACATTACAGACGCTTTGTAGGCCCTTGCCCGATGTAGGGAATAGTGTAACAACAATGAAACCATCGATATATCGATAGACTACTATGTTGTGTACCTAAAGAACGACTTTGGACATGTTTGGGTTGTGTAATACACTACCAGGCGCAGTTTCTACATTACAGACGCTTTGTAGGCCCTTGCCCGATGTGGAGAATAGTGTAACAACAATGAAACCATCGATATATCGATAGACTACTATGTTGTGTACCTAAAGAACGACTTTGGACATGTTTGGGTTGTGTAATACACTACCAGGCGCAGTTTCTACATTACAGACGCTTTGTAGGCCCTTGCCCGATGTGGAGAATAGTGTAACAACAATGAAACCATCGATATATCGATAGACTACTATGTTGTGTACCTAACGAACGACTTTGGACATGTTTGGGTTGTGTCAAACACTACCAAGCGCAGTTTCTACATTACAGACGCTTTGTAGGCCCTTGCCCGATGTGGAGAATAGTGTAACAACAATGAAACCATCGATATATCGATAGACTACTATGTTGTGTACCTAAAGAACGACTTTGGACATGTTTGGGTTGTGTCAAACACTACCAAGCGCAGTTTCTACATTACAGACGCTTTGTAGGCCCTTGCCCGATGTAGGGAATAGTGTAACAACAATGAAACCATCGATATATCGATAGACTACTATGTTCTGTACCTTAAGAACGACTTTGGACATGATTCGGTTGTATAATACACTACCAGGCGCAGTTTCTACATTACAGACGCTTTGTAGGCCCTTGCCCGATGTGGAGAATAGTGTAACAACAATGAAACCATCGATATATCGATAGACTACTATGTTGTGTACCTAACGAACGACTTTGGACATGTTTGGGTTGTGTCAAACACTACCAAGCGCAGTTTCTACATTACAGACGCTTTGTAGGCCCTTGCCCGATGTAGGGAATAGTGTAACAACAATGAAACCATCGATATATCGATAGACTACTATGTTCTGTACCTTAAGAACGACTTTGGACATGATTCGGTTGTATAATACACTACCAGGCGCAGTTTCTACATTACAGACGCTTTGTAGGCCCTTGCCCGATGTAGGGAATAGTGTAACAACAATGAAACCATCGATATATCGATAGACTACTATGTTGTGTACCTAAAGAACGACTTTGGACATGTTTGGGTTGTGTAATACACTACCAGGCGCAGTTTCTACATTACAGACGCTTTGTAGGCCCTTGCCCGATGTGGAGAATAGTGTAACAACAATGAAACCATCGATATATCGATAGACTACTATGTTGTGTACCTAAAGAACGACTTTGGACATGTTTGGGTTGTGTCAAACACCACCAAGCGCAGTTTCTACATTACAGACGCTTTGTAGGCCCTTGCCCGATGTGGAGAATAGTGTAACAACAATGAAACCATCGATATATCGATAGACTACTATGTTGTGCACCTAAAGAACGACTTTGGACATGTTTGGGTTGTGTCAAACACTTACCAAGCGAAGTTTCTACTTTACAGACGCTTTGTAGGCCCTTGCCCGATGTAGGGAATAGTGTAACAACAATGAAACCATCGATATATCGATAGACTACTATGTTGTGTACCTAAAGAACGACTTTGGACATGTTTGGGTTGTGTCAAACACTACCAAGCGCAGTTTCTACATTACAGACGCTTTGTAGGCCCTTGCCCGATGTAGGGAATAGTGTAACAACAATGAAACCATCGATATATCGATAGACTACTATGTTCTGTACCTAAAGAACGACTTTGGACATGATTGGGTTGTATAATACACTACCACACGCGGTTTCTACATTACAGACGCTTTGTAGGCCCTTGCCCGATGTAGGGAATAGTGTAACAACAATGAAACCATCGATATATCGATAGACTACTATGTTGTGCACCTAAAGAACGACTTTGGACATGTTTGGGTTGTGTCAAACACAACCAGGCGCAGTTTCTACATTACAGACGCTTTGTAGGCCCTTGCCCGATGTAGGGAATAGTGTAACAACACACTGAAACCATCGATATATCGATAGACTACTATGTTGTGTACCTAAAGAACGACTTTGGACATGTTTGGGTTGTGTAATACACTACCAGGCGCAGTTTCTACATTACAGACGCTTTGTAGGCCCTTGCCCGATGTGGAGAATAGTGTAACAACAATGAAACCATCGATATATCGATAGACTACTATGTTGTGTACCTAAAGAACGACTTTGGACATGTTTGGGTTGTGTCAAACACTACCAAGCGCAGTTTCTACATTACAGACGCTTTGTAGGCCCTTGCCCGATGTGGAGAATAGTGTAACAACAATGAAACCATCGATATATCGATAGACTACTATGTTGTGTACCTAACGAACGACTTTGGACATGTTTGGGTTGTGTCAAACACTACCAAGCGCAGTTTCTACATTACAGACGCTTTGTAGGCCCTTGCCCGATGTAGGGAATAGTGTAACAACAATGAAACCATCGATATATCGATAGACTACTATGTTCTGTACCTTAAGAACGACCTTGGACATGATTCGGTTGTATAATACACTACCAGGCGCAGTTTCTACATTACAGACGCTTTGTAGGCCCTTGCCCGATGTAGGGAATAGTGTAACAACAATGAAACCATCGATATATCGATAGACTACTATGTTGTGTACCTAAAGAACGACTTTGGACATGTTTGGGTTGTGTAATACACTACCAGGCGCAGTTTCTACATTACAGACGCTTTGTAGGCCCTTGCCCGATGTGGAGAATAGTGTAACAACAATGAAACCATCGATATATCGATAGACTACTATGTTGTGTACCTAAAGAACGACTTTGGACATGTTTGGGTTGTGTCAAACACTACCAAGCGCAGTTTCTACATTACAGACGCTTTGTAGGCCCTTGCCCGATGTAGGGAATAGTGTAACAACAATGAAACCATCGATATATCGATAGACTACTATGTTGTGTACCTAAAGAACGACTTTGGATATGTTTGGGTTGTATAATACACTACCAAGCGCAGTTTCTACATTACAGACGCTTTGTAGGCCCTTGCCCGATGTGGAGAATAGTGTAACAACAATGAAACCATCGATATATCGATAGACTACTATGTTGTGTACCTAACGAACGACTTTGGACATGTTTGGGTTGTGTCAAACACTACCAAGCGCAGTTTCTACATTACAGACGCTTTGTAGGCCCTTGCCCGATGTAGGGAAGAGTGTAACAACAATGAAACCATCGATATATCGATAGACTACTATGTTCTGTACCTTAAGAACGACTTTGGACATGATTCGGTTGTATAATACACTACCAGGCGCAGTTTCTACATTACAGACGCTTTGTAGGCCCTTGCCCGATGTAGGGAATAGTGTAACAACAATGAAACCATCGATATATCGATAGACTACTATGTTGTGTACCTAAAGAACGACTTTGGACATGTTTGGGTTGTGTAATACACTACCAGGCGCAGTTTCTACATTACAGACGCTTTGTAGGCCCTTGCCCGATGTAGGGAATAGTGTAACAACAATGAAACCATCGATATATCGATAGACTACTATGTTCTGTACCTTAAGAACGACTTTGGACATGATTCGGTTGTATAATACACTACCAGGCGCAGTTTCTACATTACAGACGCTTTGTAGGCCCTTGCCCGATGTGGAGAATAGTGTAACAACAATGAAACCATCGATATATCGATAGACTACTATGTTGTGTACCTAACGAACGACTTTGGACATGTTTGGGTTGTGTCAAACACTACCAAGCGCAGTTTCTACATTACAGACGCTTTGTAGGCCCTTGCCCGATGTGGAGAATAGTGTAACAACAATGAAACCATCGATATATCGATAGACTACTATGTTGTGTACCTAAAGAACGACTTTGGACATGTTTGGGTTGTGTCAAACACTACCAAGCGCAGTTTCTACATTACAGACGCTTTGTAGGCCCTTGCCCGATGTAGGGAATAGTGTAACAACAATGAAACCATCGATATATCGATAGACTACTATGTTGTGCACCTAAAGAACGACTTTGGACATGTTTGGGTTGTGTCAAACACAACCAGGCGCAGTTTCTACATTACAGACGCTTTGTAGGCCCTTGCCCGATGTAGGGAATAGTGTAACAACAATGAAACCATCGATATATCGATAGACTACTATGTTGTGTACCTAAAGAACGACTTTGGACATGTTTGGGTTGTGTAATACACTACCAGGCGCAGTTTCTACATTACAGACGCTTTGTAGGCCCTTGCCCGATGTGGAGAATAGTGTAACAACAATGAAACCATCGATATATCGATAGACTACTATGTTGTGTACCTAACGAACGACTTTGGACATGTTTGGGTTGTGTCAAACACTACCAAGCGCAGTTTCTACATTACAGACGCTTTGTAGGCCCTTGCCCGATGTAGGGAATAGTGTACCAACAATGAAACCATCGATATATCGATAGACTACTATGTTCTGTACCTTAAGAACGACTTTGGACATGATTCGGTTGTATAATACACTACCAGGCGCAGTTTCTACATTACAGACGCTTTGTAGGCCCTTGCCCGATGTGGAGAATAGTGTAACAACAATGAAACCATCGATATATCGATAGACTACTATGTTGTGTACCTAACGAACGACTTTGGACATGTTTGGGTTGTGTCAAACACTACCAAGCGCAGTTTCTACATTACAGACGCTTTGTAGGCCCTTGCCCGATGTAGGGAAGAGTGTAACAACAATGAAACCATCGATATATCGATAGACTACTATGTTCTGTACCTTAAGAACGACTTTGGACATGATTGGGTTGTATAATACACTACCAGGCGCAGTTTCTACATTACAGACGCTTTGTAGGCCCTTGCCCGATGTAGGGAATAGTGTAACAACAATGAAACCATCGATATATCGATAGACTACTATGTTGTGTACCTAAAGAACGACTTTGGACATGTTTGGGTTGTGTAATACACTACCAGGCGCAGTTTCTACATTACAGACGCTTTGTAGGCCCTTGCCCGATGTGGAGAATAGTGTAACAACAATGAAACCATCGATATATCGATAGACTACTATGTTGTGTACCTAACGAACGACTTTGGACATGTTTGGGTTGTGTCAAACACTACCAAGAGCAGTTTCTACATTACAGACGCTTTGTAGGCCCTTGCCCGATGTGGAGAATAGTGTAACAACAATGAAACCATCGATATATCGATAGACTACTATGTTGTGTACCTAAAGAACGACTTTGGACATGTTTGGGTTGTGTCAAACACTACCAAGCGCAGTTTCTACATTACAGACGCTTTGTAGGCCCTTGCCCGATGTAGGGAATAGTGTAACAACAATGAAACCATCGATATATCGATAGACTACTATGTTGTGTACCTTAAGAACGACTTTGGACATGATTCGGTTGTATAATACACTACCAGGCGCAGTTTCTACATTACAGACGCTTTGTAGGCCCTTGCCCGATGTGGAGAATAGTGTAACAACAATGAAACCATCGATATATCGATAGACTACTATGTTGTGTACCTAACGAACGACTTTGGACATGTTTGGGTTGTGTCAAACACTACCAAGCGCAGTTTCTACATTACAGACGCTTTGTAGGCCCTTGCCCGATGTAGGGAATAGTGTAACAACAATGAAACCATCGATATATCGATAGACTACTATGTTCTGTACCTTAAGAACGACTTTGGACATGATTGGGTTGTATAATACACTACCAGGCGCAGTTTCTACATTACAGACGCTTTGTAGGCCCTTGCCCGATGTAGGGAATAGTGTAACAACAATGAAACATCGATATATCGATAGACTACTATGTTGTGTACCTAAAGAACGACTTTGGACATGTTTGGGTTGTGTAATACACTACCAGGCGCAGTTTCTACATTACAGACGCTTTGTAGGCCCTTGCCCGATGTGGAGAATAGTGTAACAACAATGAAACCATCGATATATCGATAGACTACTATGTTGTGTACCTAAAGAACGACTTTGGACATGTTTGGGTTGTGTCAAACACTACCAAGCGCAGTTTCTACATTACAGACGCTTTGTAGGCCCTTGCCCGATGTGGAGAATAGTGTAACAACAATGAAACCATCGATATATCGATAGACTACTATGTTGTGTACCTAAAGAACGACTTTGGACATGTTTGGGTTGTGTCAAACACTAACAAGCGCAGTTTCTACATTACAGACGCTTTGTAGGCCCTTGCCCGATGTAGGGAATAGTGTAACAACAATGAAACCATCGATATATCGATAGACTACTATGTTCTGTACCTAAAGAACGACTTTGGACATGATTCGGTTGTATAATACACTACCAGGCGCAGTTTCTACATTACAGACGCTTTGTAGGCCCTTGCCCGATGTAGGGAATAGTGTAACAACAATGAAACCATCGATATATCGATAGACTACTATGTTGTGTACCTAAAGAACGACTTTGGACATGTTTGGGTTGTGTAATACACTACCAGGCGCAGTTTCTACATTACAGACGCTTTGTAGGCCCTTGCCCGATGTGGAGAATAGTGTAACAACAATGAAACCATCGATATATCGATAGACTACTATGTTGTGTACCTAAAGAACGACTTTGGACATGTTTGGGTTGTGTCAAACACTACCAAGCGCAGTTTCTACATTACAGACGCTTTGTAGGCCCTTGCCCGATGTGGAGAATAGTGTAACAACAATGAAACCATCGATATATCGATAGACTACTATGTTGTGCACCTAAAGAACGACTTTGGACATGTTTGGGTTGTGTCAAACACTTACCAAGCGAAGTTTCTACTTTACAGACGCTTTGTAGGCCCTTGCCCGATGTAGGGAATAGTGTAACAACAATGAAACCATCGATATATCGATAGACTACTATGTTGTGTACCTAACGAACGACTTTGGACATGTTTGGGTTGTGTCAAACACTACCAAGCGCAGTTTCTACATTACAGACGCTTTGTAGGCCCTTGCCCGATGTAGGGAATAGTGTAACAACAATGAAACCATCGATATATCGATAGACTACTATGTTCTGTACCTAAAGAACGACTTTGGACATGATTGGGTTGTATAATACACTACCAGGCGCGGTTTCTACATTACAGACGCTTTGTAGGCCCTTGCCCGATGTAGGGAATAGTGTAACAACAATGAAACCATCGATATATCGATAGACTACTATGTTGTGCACCTAAAGAACGACTTTGGACATGTTTGGGTTGTGTCAAACACAACCAGGCGCAGTTTCTACATTACAGACGCTTTGTAGGCCCTTGCCCGATGTAGGGAATAGTGTAACAACAATGAAACCATCGATATATCGATAGACTACTATGTTGTGTACCTAAAGAACGACTTTGGACATGTTTGGGTTGTGTAATACACTACCAGGCGCAGTTTCTACATTACAGACGCTTTGTAGCCCCTTGCCCGATGTGGAGAATAGTGTAACAACAATGAAACCATCGATATATCGATAGACTACTATGTTGTGTACCTAAAGAACGACTTTGGACATGTTTGGGTTGTGTCAAACACTACCAAGCGCAGTTTCTACATTACAGACGCTTTGTAGGCCCTTGCCCGATGTGGAGAATAGTGTAACAACAATGAAACCATCGATATATCGATAGACTACTATGTTGTGTACCTAACGAACGACTTTGGACATGTTTGGGTTGTGTCAAACACTACCAAGCGCAGTTTCTACATTACAGACGCTTTGTAGGCCCTTGCCCGATGTAGGGAATAGTGTAACAACAATGAAACCATCGATATATCGATAGACTACTATGTTCTGTACCTTAAGAACGACTTTGGACATGATTCGGTTGTATAATACACTACCAGGCGCAGTTTCTACATTACAGACGCTTTGTAGGCCCTTGCCCGATGTAGGGAATAGTGTAACAACAATGAAACCATCGATATATCGATAGACTACTATGTTGTGTACCTAAAGAACGACTTTGGACATGTTTGGGTTGTGTCAAACACTACCAAGCGCAGTTTCTACATTACAGACGCTTTGTAGGCCCTTGCCCGATGTAGGGAATAGTGTAACAACAATGAAACCATCGATATATCGATAGACTACTATGTTGTGTACCTAAAGAACGACTTTGGACATGTTTGGGTTGTGTCAAACACTACCAAGCGCAGTTTCTACATTACAGACGCTTTGTAGGCCCTTGCCCGATGTGGAGAATAGTGTAACAACAATGAAACCATCGATATATCGATAGACTACTATGTTCTGTACCTTAAGAACGACTTTGGACATGATTCGGTTGTATAATACACTACCAGGCGCAGTTTCTACATTACAGACGCTTTGTAGGCCCTTGCCCGATGTAGGGAATAGTGTAACAACAATGAAACCATCGATATATCGATAGACTACTATGTTGTGTACCTAAAGAACGACTTTGGACATGTTTGGGTTGTGTAATACACTACCAGGCGCAGTTTCTACATTACAGACGCTTTGTAGGCCCTTGCCCGATGTGGAGAATAGTGTAACAACAATGAAACCATCGATATATCGATAGACTACTATGTTGTGTACCTAAAGAACGACTTTGGACATGTTTGGGTTGTGTCAAACACTACCAAGCGCAGTTTCTACATTACAGACGCTTTGTAGGCCCTTGCCCGATGTGGAGAATAGTGTAACAACAATGAAACCATCGATATATCGATAGACTACTATGTTGTGTACCTAAAGAACGACTTTGGACATGTTTGGGTTGTGTCAAACACTAACAAGCGCAGTTTCTACATTACAGACGCTTTGTAGGCCCTTGCCCGATGTAGGGAATAGTGTAACAACAATGAAACCATCGATATATCGATAGACTACTATGTTCTGTACCTAAAGAACGACTTTGGACATGATTCGGTTGTATAATACACTACCAGGCGCAGTTTCTACATTACAGACGCTTTGTAGGCCCTTGCCCGATGTAGGGAATAGTGTAACAACAATGAAACCATCGATATATCGATAGACTACTATGTTGTGTACCTAAAGAACGACTTTGGACATGTTTGGGTTGTGTAATACACTACCAGGCGCAGTTTCTACATTACAGACGCTTTGTAGGCCCTTGCCCGATGTGGAGAATAGTGTAACAACAATGAAACCATCGATATATCGATAGACTACTATGTTGTGTACCTAAAGAACGACTTTGGACATGTTTGGGTTGTGTCAAACACTACCAAGCGCAGTTTCTACATTACAGACGCTTTGTAGGCCCTTGCCCGATGTGGAGAATAGTGTAACAACAATGAAACCATCGATATATCGATAGACTACTATGTTGTGCACCTAAAGAACGACTTTGGACATGTTTGGGTTGTGTCAAACACTTACCAAGCGAAGTTTCTACTTTACAGACGCTTTGTAGGCCCTTGCCCGATGTAGGGAATAGTGTAACAACAATGAAACCATCGATATATCGATAGACTACTATGTTGTGTACCTAACGAACGACTTTGGACATGTTTGGGTTGTGTCAAACACTACCAAGCGCAGTTTCTACATTACAGACGCTTTGTAGGCCCTTGCCCGATGTAGGGAATAGTGTAACAACAATGAAACCATCGATATATCGATAGACTACTATGTTCTGTACCTTAAGAACGACTTTGGACATGATTGGGTTGTATAATACACTACCAGGCGCGGTTTCTACATTACAGACGCTTTGTAGGCCCTTGCCCGATGTAGGGAATAGTGTAACAACAATGAAACCATCGATATATCGATAGACTACTATGTTGTGCACCTAAAGAACGACTTTGGACATGTTTGGGTTGTGTCAAACACAACCAGGCGCAGTTTCTACATTACAGACGCTTTGTAGGCCCTTGCACGATGTAGGGAATAGTGTAACAACAATGAAACCATCGATATATCGATAGACTACTATGTTGTGTACCTAAAGAACGACTTTGGACATGTTTGGGTTGTGTAATACACTACCAGGCGCAGTTTCTACATTACAGACGCTTTGTAGGCCCTTGCCCGATGTGGAGAATAGTGTAACAACAATGAAACCATCGATATATCGATAGACTACTATGTTGTGTACCTAAAGAACGACTTTGGACATGTTTGGGTTGTGTCAAACACTACCAAGCGCAGTTTCTACATTACAGACGCTTTGTAGGCCCTTGCCCGATGTGGAGAATAGTGTAACAACAATGAAACCATCGATATATCGATAGACTACTATGTTGTGTACCTAACGAACGACTTTGGACATGTTTGGGTTGTGTCAAACACTACCAAGCGCAGTTTCTACATTACAGACGCTTTGTAGGCCCTTGCCCGATGTAGGGAATAGTGTAACAACAATGAAACCATCGATATATCGATAGACTACTATGTTCTGTACCTTAAGAACGACTTTGGACATGATTCGGTTGTATAATACACTACCAGGCGCAGTTTCTACATTACAGACGCTTTGTAGGCCCTTGCCCGATGTAGGGAATAGTGTAACAACAATGAAACCATCGATATATCGATAGACTACTATGTTGTGTACCTAAAGAACGACTTTGGACATGTTTGGGTTGTGTCAAACACTACCAAGCGCAGTTTCTACATTACAGACGCTTTGTAGGCCCTTGCCCGATGTAGGGAATAGTGTAACAACAATGAAACCATCGATATATCGATAGACTACTATGTTGTGTACCTAAAGAACGACTTTGGACATGTTTGGGTTGTGTCAAACACTACCAAGCGCAGTTTCTACATTACAGACGCTTTGTAGGCCCTTGCCCGATGTGGAGAATAGTGTAACAACAATGAAACCATCGATATATCGATAGACTACTATGTTCTGTACCTTAAGAACGACTTTGGACATGATTCGGTTGTATAATACACTACCAGGCGCAGTTTCTACATTACAGACGCTTTGTAGGCCCTTGCCCGATGTAGGGAATAGTGTAACAACAATGAAACCATCGATATATCGATAGACTACTATGTTGTGTACCTAAAGAACGACTTTGGACATGTTTGGGTTGTGTAATACACTACCAGGCGCAGTTTCTACATTACAGACGCTTTGTAGGCCCTTGCCCGATGTGGAGAATAGTGTAACAACAATGAAACCATCGATATATCGATAGACTACTATGTTGTGTACCTAAAGAACGACTTTGGACATGTTTGGGTTGTGTCAAACACTACCAAGCGCAGTTTCTACATTACAGACGCTTTGTAGGCCCTTGCCCGATGTAGGGAATAGTGTAACAACAATGAAACCATCGATATATCGATAGACTACTATGTTCTGTGCCTTAAGAACGACTTTGGACATGATTCGGTTGTATAATACACTACCAGGCGCAGTTTCTACATTACAGACGCTTTGTAGGCCCTTGCCCGATGTGGAGAATAGTGTAACAACAATGAAACCATCGATATATCGATAGACTACTATGTTGTGTACCTAAAGAACGACTTTGGACATGTTTGGGTTGTGTCAAACACTACCAAGCGCAGTTTCTACATTACAGACGCTTTGTAGGCCCTTGCCCGATGTAGGGAATAGTGTAACAACAATGAAACCATCGATATATCGATAGACTACTATGTTCTGCACCTTAAGAACGACTTTGGACATGATTCGGTTGTATAATACACTACCAGGCGCAGTTTCTACATTACAGACGCTTTGTAGGCCCTTGCCCGATGTAGGGAATAGTGTAACAACAATGAAACCATCGATATATCGATAGACTACTATGTTGTGTACCTAAAGAACGACTTTGGACATGTTTGGGTTGTGTAATACACTACCAGGCGCAGTTTCTACATTACAGACGCTTTGTAGGCCCTTGCCCGATGTGGAGAATAGTGTAACAACAATGAAACCATCGATATATCGATAGACTACTATGTTGTGTACCTAAAGAACGACTTTGGACATGTTTGGGTTGTGTAATACACTACCAGGCGCAGTTTCTACATTACAGACGCTTTGTAGGCCCTTGCCCGATGTGGAGAATAGTGTAACAACAATGAAACCATCGATATATCGATAGACTACCATGTTGTGTACCTAACGAACGACTTTGGACATGTTTGGGTTGTGTCAAACACTACCAAGCGCAGTTTCTACATTACAGACGCTTTGTAGGCCCTTGCCCGATGTGGAGAATAGTGTAACAACAATGAAACCATCGATATATCGATAGACTACTATGTTGTGTACCTAAAGAACGACTTTGGACATGTTTGGGTTGTGTCAAACACTACCAAGCGCAGTTTCTACATTACAGACGCTTTGTAGGCCCTTGCCCGATGTAGGGAATAGTGTAACAACAATGAAACCATCGATATATCGATAGACTACTATGTTCTGTACCTTAAGAACGACTTTGGACATGATTCGGTTGTATAATACACTACCAGGCGCAGTTTCTACATTACAGACGCTTTGTAGGCCCTTGCCCGATGTGGAGAATAGTGTAACAACAATGAAACCATCGATATATCGATAGACTACTATGTTGTGTACCTAACGAACGACTTTGGACATGTTTGGGTTGTGTCAAACACTACCAAGCGCAGTTTCTACATTACAGACGCTTTGTAGGCCCTTGCCCGATGTAGGGAATAGTGTAACAACAATGAAACCATCGATATATCGATAGACTACTATGTTCTGTACCTTAAGAACGACTTTGGACATGATTCGGTTGTATAATACACTACCAGGCGCAGTTTCTACATTACAGACGCTTTGTAGGCCCTTGCCCGATGTAGGGAATAGTGTAACAACAATGAAACCATCGATATATCGATAGACTACTATGTTGTGTACCTAAAGAACGACTTTGGACATGTTTGGGTTGTGTAATACACTACCAGGCGCAGTTTCTACATTACAGACGCTTTGTAGGCCCTTGCCCGATGTGGAGAATAGTGTAACAACAATGAAACCATCGATATATCGATAGACTACTATGTTGTGTACCTAAAGAACGACTTTGGACATGTTTGGGTTGTGTCAAACACCACCAAGCGCAGTTTCTACATTACAGACGCTTTGTAGGCCCTTGCCCGATGTGGAGAATAGTGTAACAACAATGAAACCATCGATATATCGATAGACTACTATGTTGTGTACCTAAAGAACGACTTTGGACATGTTTGGGTTGTGTCAAACACTAACAAGCGCAGTTTCTACATTACAGACGCTTTGTAGGCCCTTGCCCGATGTAGGGAATAGTGTAACAACAATGAAACCATCGATATATCGATAGACTACTATGTTCTGTACCTAAAGAACGACTTTGGACATGATTCGGTTGTATAATACACTACCAGGCGCACTTTCTACATTACAGACGCTTTGTAGGCCCTTGCCCGATGTAGGGAATAGTGTAACAACAATGAAACCATCGATATATCGATAGACTACTATGTTGTGTACCTGAAGAACGACTTTGGACATGTTTGGGTTGTGTAATACACTACCAGGCGCAGTTTCTACATTACAGACGCTTTGTAGGCCCTTGCCCGATGTGGAGAATAGTGTAACAACAATGAAACCATCGATATATCGATAGACTACTATGTTGTGTACCTAAAGAACGACTTTGGACATGTTTGGGTTGTGTCAAACACTACCAAGCGCAGTTTCTACATTACAGACGCTTTGTAGGCCCTTGCCCGATGTGGAGAATAGTGTAACAACAATGAAACCATCGATATATCGATAGACTACTATGTTGTGCACCTAAAGAACGACTTTGGACATGTTTGGGTTGTGTCAAACACTTACCAAGCGAAGTTTCTACTTTACAGACGCTTTGTAGGCCCTTGCCCGATGTAGGGAATAGTGTAACAACAATGAAACCATCGATATATCGATAGACTACTATGTTGTGTACCTAACGAACGACTTTGGACATGTTTGGGTTGTGTCAAACACTACCAAGCGCAGTTTCTACATTACAGACGCTTTGTAGGCCCTTGCCCGATGTAGGGAATAGTGTAACAACAATGAAACCATCGATATATCGATAGACTACTATGTTCTGTACCTAAAGAACGACTTTGGACATGTTTGGGTTGTATAATACACTACCACACGCGGTTTCTACATTACAGACGCTTTGTAGGCCCTTGCCCGATGTAGGGAATAGTGTAACAACAATGAAACCATCGATATATCGATAGACTACTATGTTGTGCACCTAAAGAACGACTTTGGACATGTTTGGGTTGTGTCAAACACAACCAGGCGCAGTTTCTACATTACAGACGCTTTGTAGGCCCTTGCCCGATGTAGGGAATAGTGTAACAACAATGAAACCATCGATATATCGATAGACTACTATGTTGTGTACCTAAAGAACGACTTTGGACATGTTTGGGTTGTGTAATACACTACCAGGCGCAGTTTCTACATTACAGACGCTTTGTAGGCCCTTGCCCGATGTGGAGAATAGTGTAACAACAATGAAACCATCGATATATCGATAGACTACTATGTTGTGTACCTAAAGAACGACTTTGGACATGTTTGGGTTGTGTCAAACACTACCAAGCGCAGTTTCTACATTACAGACGCTTTGTAGGCCCTTGCCCGATGTGGAGAATAGTGTAACAACAATGAAACCATCGATATATCGATAGACTACTATGTTATGTACCTAACGAACGACTTTGGACATGTTTGGGTTGTGTCAAACACTACCAAGCGCAGTTTCTACATTACAGACGCTTTGTAGGCCCTTGCCCGATGTAGGGAATAGTGTAACAACAATGAAACCATCGATATATCGATAGACTACTATGTTCTGTACCTTAAGAACGACTTTGGACATGATTCGGTTGTATAATACACTACCAGGCGCAGTTTCTACATTACAGACGCTTTGTAGGCCCTTGCCCGATGTAGGGAATAGTGTAACAACAATGAAACCATCGATATATCGATAGACTACTATGTTGTGTACCTAAAGAACGACTTTGGACATGTTTGGGTTGTGTAATACACTACCAGGCGCAGTTTCTACATTACAGACGCTTTGTAGGCCCTTGCCCGATGTGGAGAATAGTGTAACAACAATGAAACCATCGATATATCGATAGACTACTATGTTGTGTACCTAAAGAACGACTTTGGACATGTTTGGGTTGTGTCAAACACTACCAAGCGCAGTTTCTACATTACAGACGCTTTGTAGGCCCTTGCCCGATGTGGAGAATAGTGTAACAACAATGAAACCATCGATATATCGATAGACTACTATGTTCTGTACCTTAAGAACGACTTTGGACATGATTCGGTTGTATAATACACTACCAGGCGCAGTTTCTACATTACAGACGCTTTGTAGGCCCTTGCCCGATGTAGGGAATAGTGTAACAACAATGAAACCATCGATATATCGATAGACTACTATGTTCTGTACCTAAAGAACGACTTTGGACATGTTTGGGTTGTGTAATACACTACCAGGCGCAGTTTCTACATTACAGACGCTTTGTAGGCCCTTGCCCGATGTGGAGAATAGTGTAACAACAATGAAACCATCGATATATCGATAGACTACTATGTTGTGTACCTAAAGAACGACTTTGGACATGTTTGGGTTGTGTCAAACACTACCAAGCGCAGTTTCTACATTACAGACGCTTTGTAGGCCCTTGCCCGATGTAGGGAATAGTGTAACAACAATGAAACCATCGATATATCGATAGACTACTATGTTCTGTACCTTAAGAACGACTTTGGACATGATTCGGTTGTATAATACACTACCAGGCGCAGTTTCTACATTACAGACGCTTTGTAGGCCCTTGCCCGATGTGGAGAATAGTGTAACAACAATGAAACCATCGATATATCGATAGACTACTATGTTGTGTACCTAACGAACGACTTTGGACATGTTTGGGTTGTGTCAAACACTACCAAGCGCAGTTTCTACATTACAGACGCTTTGTAGGCCCTTGCCCGATGTAGGGAATAGTGTAACAACAATGAAACCATCGATATATCGATAGACTACTATGTTCTGTACCTTAAGAACGACTTTGGACATGATTCGGTTGTATAATACACTACCAGGCGCAGTTTCTACATTACAGACGCTTTGTAGGCCCTTGCCCGATGTAGGGAATAGTGTAACAACAATGAAACCATCGATATATCGATAGACTACTATGTTGTGTACCTAAAGAACGACTTTGGACATGTTTGGGTTGTGTAATACACTACCAGGCGCAGTTTCTACATTACAGACGCTTTGTAGGCCCTTGCCCGATGTGGAGAATAGTGTAACAACAATGAAACCATCGATATATCGATAGACTACTATGTTGTGTACCTAAAGAACGACTTTGGACATGTTTGGGTTGTGTCAAACACTTACCAAGCGAAGTTTCTACTTTACAGACGCTTTGTAGGCCCTTGCCCGATGTAGGGAATAGTGTAACAACAATGAAACCATCGATATATCGATAGACTACTATGTTGTGTACCTAACGAACGACTTTGGACATGTTTGGGTTGTGTCAAACACTACCAAGCGCAGTTTCTACATTACAGACGCTTTGTAGGCCCTTGCCCGATGTAGGGAATAGTGTAACAACAATGAAACCATCGATATATCGATAGACTACTATGTTCTGTACCTAAAGAACGACTTTGGACATGATTGGGTTGTATAATACACTACCAGGCGCGGTTTCTACATTACAGACGCTTTGTAGGCCCTTGCCCGATGTAGGGAATAGTGTAACAACAATTAAACCATCGATATATCGATAGACTACTATGTTGTGCACCTAAAGAACGACTTTGGACATGTTTGGGTTGTGTCAAACACAACCAGGCGCAGTTTCTACATTACAGACGCTTTGTAGGCCCTTGCCCGATGTAGAGAATAGTGTAACAACAATGAAACCATCGATATATCGATAGACTACTATGTTGTGTACCTAAAGAACGACTTTGGACATGTTTGGGTTGTGTAATACACTACCAGGCGCAGTTTCTACATTACAGACGCTTTGTAGGCCCTTGCCCGATGTGGAGAATAGTGTAACAACAATGAAACCATCGATATATCGATAGACTACTATGTTGTGTACCTAAAGAACGACTTTGGACATGTTTGGGTTGTGTCAAACACTACCAAGCGCAGTTTCTACATTACAGACGCTTTGTAGGCCCTTGCCCGATGTGGAGAATAGTGTAACAACAATGAAACCATCGATATATCGATAGACTACTATGTTGTGTACCTAACGAACGACTTTGGACATGTTTGGGTTGTGTCAAACACTACCAAGCGCAGTTTCTACATTACAGACGCTTTGTAGGCCCTTGCCCGATGTAGGGAATAGTGTAACAACAATGAAACCATCGATATATCGATAGACTACTATGTTCTGTACCTTAAGAACGACTTTGGACATGATTCGGTTGTATAATACACTACCAGGCGCAGTTTCTACATTACAGACGCTTTGTAGGCCCTTGCCCGATGTAGGGAATAGTGTAACAACAATGAAACCATCGATATATCGATAGACTACTATGTTGTGTACCTAAAGAACGACTTTGGACATGTTTGGGTTGTGTAATACACTACCAGGCGCAGTTTCTACATTACAGACGCTTTGTAGGCCCTTGCCCGATGTGGAGAATAGTGTAACAACAATGAAACCATCGATATATCGATAGACTACTATGTTGTGTACCTAAAGAACGACTTTGGACATGTTTGGGTTGTGTCAAACACTACCAAGCGCAGTTTCTACATTACAGACGCTTTGTAGGCCCTTGCCCGATGTGGAGAATAGTGTAACAACAATGAAACCATCGATATATCGATAGACTACTATGTTCTGTACCTTAAGAACGACTTTGGACATGATTCGGTTGTATAATACACTACCAGGCGCAGTTTCTACATTACAGACGCTTTGTAGGCCCTTGCCCGATGTAGGGAATAGTGTAACAACAATGAAACCATCGATATATCGATAGACTACTATGTTCTGTACCTAAAGAACGACTTTGGACATGTTTGGGTTGTGTAATACACTACCAGGCGCAGTTTCTACATTACAGACGCTTTGTAGGCCCTTGCCCGATGTGGAGAATAGTGTAACAACAATGAAACCATCGATATATCGATAGACTACTATGTTGTGTACCTAAAGAACGACTTTGGACATGTTTGGGTTGTGTCAAACACTTACCAAGCGAAGGTTCTACTTTACAGACGCTTTGTAGGCCCTTGCCCGATGTAGGGAATAGTGTAACAACAATGAAACCATCGATATATCGATAGACTACTATGTTGTGTACCTAACGAACGACTTTGGACATGTTTGGGTTGTGTCAAACACTACCAAGCGCAGTTTCTACATTACAGACGCTTTGTAGGCCCTTGCCCGATGTAGGGAATAGTGTAACAACAATGAAACCATCGATATATCGATAGACTACTATGTTCTGTACCTAAAGAACGACTTTGGACATGATTGGGTTGTATAATACACTACCAGGCGCGGTTTCTACATTACAGACGCTTTGTAGGCCCTTGCCCGATGTGGAGAATAGTGTAACAACAATTAAACCATCGATATATCGATAGACTACTATGTTGTGCACCTAAAGAACGACTTTGGACATGTTTGGGTTGTGTAATACACTACCAGGCGCAGTTTCTACATTACAGACGCTTTGTAGGCCCTTGCCCGATGTGGAGAATAGTGTAACAACAATGAAACCATCGATATATCGATAGACTACTATGTTGTGTACCTAAAGAACGACTTTGGACATGTTTGGGTTGTGTCAAACACTACCAAGCGCAGTTTCTACATTACAGACGCTTTGTAGGCCCTTGCCCGATGTGGAGAATAGTGTAACAACAATGAAACCATCGATATATCGATAGACTACTATGTTGTGTACCTAACGAACGACTTTGGACATGTTTGGGTTGTGTCAAACACTACCAAGCGCAGTTTCTACATTACAGACGCTTTGTAGGCCCTTGCCCGATGTAGGGAATAGTGTAACAACAATGAAACCATCGATATATCGATAGACTACTATGTTCTGTACCTTAAGAACGACTTTGGACATGATTCGGTTGTATAATACACTACCAGGCGCAGTTTCTACATTACAGACGCTTTGTAGGCCCTTGCCCGATGTAGGGAATAGTGTAACAACAATGAAACCATCGATATATCGATAGACTACTATGTTGTGTACCTAAAGAACGACTTTGGACATGTTTGGGTTGTGTAATACACTACCAGGCGCAGTTTCTACATTACAGACGCTTTGTAGGCCCTTGCCCGATGTGGAGAATAGTGTAACAACAATGAAACCATCGATATATCGATAGACTACTATGTTGTGTACCTAAAGAACGACTTTGGACATGTTTGGGTTGTGTCAAACACTACCAAGCGCAGTTTCTACATTACAGACGCTTTGTAGGCCCTTGCCCGATGTGGAGAATAGTGTAACAACAATGAAACCATCGATATATCGATAGACTACTATGTTCTGTACCTTAAGAACGACTTTGGACATGATTCGGTTGTATAATACACTACCAGGCGCAGTTTCTACATTACAGACGCTTTGTAGGCCCTTGCCCGATGTAGGGAATAGTGTAACAACAATGAAACCATCGATATATCGATAGACTACTATGTTCTGTACCTAAAGAACGACTTTGGACATGTTTGGGTTGTGTAATACACTACCAGGCGCAGTTTCTACATTACAGACGCTTTGTAGGCCCTTGCCCGATGTGGAGAATAGTGTAACAACAATGAAACCATCGATATATCGATAGACTACTATGTTGTGTACCTAAAGAACGACTTTGGACATGTTTGGGTTGTGTCAAACACTACCAAGCGCAGTTTCTACATTACAGACGCTTTGTAGGCCCTTGCCCGATGTAGGGAATAGTGTAACAACAATGAAACCATCGATATATCGATAGACTACTATGTTCTGTACCTTAAGAACGACTTTGGACATGATTCGGTTGTATAATACACTACCAGGCGCAGTTTCTACATTACAGACGCTTTGTAGGCCCTTGCCCGATGTGGAGAATAGTGTAACAACAATGAAACCATCGATATATCGATAGACTACTATGTTGTGTACCTAACGAACGACTTTGGACATGTTTGGGTTGTGTCAAACACTACCAAGCGCAGTTTCTACATTACAGACGCTTTGTAGGCCCTTGCCCGATGTAGGGAATAGTGTAACAACAATGAAACCATCGATATATCGATAGACTACTATGTTCTGTACCTTAAGAACGACTTTGGACATGATTCGGTTGTATAATACACTACCAGGCGCAGTTTCTACATTACAGACGCTTTGTAGGCCCTTGCCCGATGTAGGGAATAGTGTAACAACAATGAAACCATCGATATATCGATAGACTACTATGTTGTGCACCTAAAGAACGACTTTGGACATGTTTGGGTTGTGTCAAACACAACCAGGCGCAGTTTCTACATTACAGACGCTTTGTAGGCCCTTGCCCGATGTAGAGAATAGTGTAACAACAATGAAACCATCGATATATCGATAGACTACTATGTTGTGTACCTAAAGAACGACTTTGGACATGTTTGGGTTGTGTAATACACTACCAGGCGCAGTTTCTACATTACAGACGCTTTGTAGGCCCTTGCCCGATGTGGAGAATAGTGTAACAACAATGAAACCATCGATATATCGATAGACTACTATGTTGTGTACCTAAAGAACGACTTTGGACATGTTTGGGTTGTGTCAAACACTACCAAGCGCAGTTTCTACATTACAGACGCTTTGTAGGCCCTTGCCCGATGTGGAAAATAGTGTAACAACAATGAAACCATCGATATATCGATAGACTACTATGTTGTGTACCTAACGAACGACTTTGGACATGTTTGGGTTGTGTCAAACACTACCAAGCGCAGTTTCTACATTACAGACGCTTTGTAGGCCCTTGCCCGATGTAGGGAATAGTGTAACAACAATGAAACCATCGATATATCGATAGACTACTATGTTCTGTACCTTAAGAACGACTTTGGACATGATTCGGTTGTATAATACACTACCAGGCGCAGTTTCTACATTACAGACGCTTTGTAGGCCCTTGCCCGATGTGGAGAATAGTGTAACAACAATGAAACCATCGATATATCGATAGACTACTATGTTGTGTACCTAACGAACGACTTTGGACATGTTTGGGTTGTGTCAAACACTACCAAGCGCAGTTTCTACATTACAGACGCTTTGTAGGCCCTTGCCCGATGTAGGGAATAGTGTAACAACAATGAAACCATCGATATATCGATAGACTACTATGTTCTGTACCTTAAGAACGACTTTGGACATGATTCGGTTGTATAATACACTACCAGGCGCAGTTTCTACATTACAGACGCTTTGTAGGCCCTTGCCCGATGTAGGGAATAGTGTAACAACAATGAAACCATCGATATATCGATAGACTACTATGTTGTGTACCTAAAGAACGACTTTGGACATGTTTGGGTTGTGTAATACACTACCAGGCGCAGTTTCTACATTACAGACGCTTTGTAGGCCCTTGCCCGATGTGGAGAATAGTGTAACAACAATGAAACCATCGATATATCGATAGACTACTATGTTGTGTACCTAAAGAACGACTTTGGACATGTTTGGGTTGTGTCAAACACTTACCAAGCGAAGTTTCTACTTTACAGACGCTTTGTAGGCCCTTGCCCGATGTAGGGAATAGTGTAACAACAATGAAACCATCGATATATCGATAGACTACTATGTTGTGTACCTAACGAACGACTTTGGACATGTTTGGGTTGTGTCAAACACTACCAAGCACAGTTTCTACATTACAGACGCTTTGTAGGCCCTTGCCCGATGTAGGGAATAGTGTAACAACAATGAAACCATCGATATATCGATAGACTACTATGTTCTGTACCTAAAGAACGACTTTGGACATGATTGGGTTGTATAATACACTACCAGGCGCGGTTTCTACATTACAGACGCTTTGTAGGCCCTTGCCCGATGTAGGGAATAGTGTAACAACAATGAAACCATCGATATATCGATAGACTACTATGTTGTGCACCTAAAGAACGACTTTGGACATGTTTGGGTTGTGTCAAACACAACCAGGCGCAGTTTCTACATTACAGACGCTTTGTAGGCCCTTGCCCGATGTAGAGAATAGTGTAACAACAATGAAACCATCGATATATCGATAGACTACTATGTTGTGTACCTAAAGAACGACTTTGGACATGTTTGGGTTGTGTAATACACTACCAGGCGCAGTTTCTACATTACAGACGCTTTGTAGGCCCTTGCCCGATGTGGAGAATAGTGTAACAACAATGAAACCATCGATATATCGATAGACTACTATGTTGTGTACCTAAAGAACGACTTTGGACATGTTTGGGTTGTGTCAAACACTACCAAGCGCAGTTTCTACATTACAGACGCTTTGTAGGCCCTTGCCCGATGTGGAGAATAGTGTAACAACAATGAAACCATCGATATATCGATAGACTACTATGTTGTGTACCTAAAGAACGACTTTGGACATGTTTGGGTTGTGTCAAACACTACCAAGCGCAGTTTCTACATTACAGACGCTTTGTAGGCCCTTGCCCGATGTAGGGAATAGTGTAACAACAATGAAACCATCGATATATCGATAGACTACTATGTTCTGTACCTTAAGAACGACTTTGGACATGATTCGGTTGTATAATACACTACCAGGCGCAGTTTCTACATTACAGACGCTTTGTAGGCCCTTGCCCGATGTAGGGAATAGTGTAACAACAATGAAACCATCGATATATCGATAGACTACTATGTTGTGTACCTAAAGAACGACTTTGGACATGTTTGGGTTGTGTAATACACTACCAGGCGCAGTTTCTACATTACAGACGCTTTGTAGGCCCTTGCCCGATGTGGAGAATAGTGTAACAACAATGAAACCATCGATATATCGATAGACTACTATGTTGTGTACCTAAAGAACGACTTTGGACATGTTTGGGTTGTGTCAAACACTACCAAGCGCAGTTTCTACATTACAGACGCTTTGTAGGCCCTTGCCCGATGTGGAGAATAGTGTAACAACAATGAAACCATCGATATATCGATAGACTACTATGTTCTGTACCTCAAGAACGACTTTGGACATGATTCGGTTGTATAATACACTACCAGGCGCAGTTTCTACATTACAGACGCTTTGTAGGCCCTTGCCCGATGTAGGGAATAGTGTAACAACAATGAAACCATCGATATATCGATAGACTACTATGTTCTGTACCTAAAGAACGACTTTGGACATGTTTGGGTTGTGTAATACACTACCAGGCGCAGTTTCTACATTACAGACGCTTTGTAGGCCCTTGCCCGATGTGGAGAATAGTGTAACAACAATGAAACCATCGATATATCGATAGACTACTATGTTGTGTACCTAAAGAACGACTTTGGACATGTTTGGGTTGTGTCAAACACTACCAAGCGCAGTTTCTACATTACAGACGCTTTGTAGGCCCTTGCCCGATGTAGGGAATAGTGTAACAACAATGAAACCATCGATATATCGATAGACTACTATGTTCTGTACCTTAAGAACGACTTTGGACATGATTCGGTTGTATAATACACTACCAGGCGCAGTTTCTACATTACAGACGCTTTGTAGGCCCTTGCCCGATGTGGAGAATAGTGTAACAACAATGAAACCATCGATATATCGATAGACTACTATGTTGTGTACCTAACGAACGACTTTGGACATGTTTGGGTTGTGTCAAACACTACCAAGCGCAGTTTCTACATTACAGACGCTTTGTAGGCCCTTGCCCGATGTAGGGAATAGTGTAACAACAATGAAACCATCAATATATCGATAGACTACTATGTTCTGTACCTTAAGAACGACTTTGGACATGATTCGGTTGTATAATACACTACCAGGCGCAGTTTCTACATTACAGACGCTTTGTAGGCCCTTGCCCGATGTAGGGAATAGTGTAACAACAATGAAACCATCGATATATCGATAGACTACTATGTTCTGTACCTAAAGAACGACTTTGGACATGTTTGGGTTGTATAATACACTACCAGGCGCGGTTTCTACATTACAGACGCTTTGTAGGCCCTTGCCCGATGTAGGGAATAGTGTAACAACAATGAAACCATCGATATATCGATAGACTACTATGTTCTGTACCTAAAGAACGACTTTGGACATGTTTGGGTTGTATAATACACTACCAGGCGCGGTTTCTACATTACAGACGCTTTGTAGGCCCTTGCCCGATGTAGGGAATAGTGTAACAACAATGAAACCATCGATATATCGATAGACTACTATGTTGTGCACCTAAAGAACGACTTTGGACATGTTTGGGTTGTGTCAAACACAACCAGGCGCAGTTTCTACATTACAGACGCTTTGTAGGCCCTTGCCCGATGTAGAGAATAGTGTAACAACAATGAAACCATCGATATATCGATAGACTACTATGTTGTGTACCTAAAGAACGACTTTGGACATGTTTGGGTTGTGTAATACACTACCAGGCGCAGTTTCTACATTACAGACGCTTTGTAGGCCCTTGCCCGATGTGGAGAATAGTGTAACAACAATGAAACCATCGATATATCGATAGACTACTATGTTGTGTACCTAAAGAACGACTTTGGACATGTTTGGGTTGTGTCAAACACTACCAAGCGCAGTTTCTACATTACAGACGCTTTGTAGGCCCTTGCCCGATGTGGAGAATAGTGTAACAACAATGAAACCATCGATATATCGATAGACTACTATGTTGTGTACCTAACGAACGACTTTGGACATGTTTGGGTTGTGTCAAACACTACCAAGCGCAGTTTCTACATTACAGACGCTTTGTAGGCCCTTGCCCGATGTAGGGAATAGTGTAACAACAATGAAACCATCGATATATCGATAGACTACTATGTTCTGTACCTTAAGAACGACTTTGGACATGATTCGGTTGTATAATACACTACCAGGCGCAGTTTCTACATTACAGACGCTTTGTAGGCCCTTGCCCGATGTAGGGAATAGTGTAACAACAATGAAACCATCGATATATCGATAGACTACTATGTTGTGTACCTAAAGAACGACTTTGGACATGTTTGGGTTGTGTAATACACTACCAGGCGCAGTTTCTACATTACAGACGCTTTGTAGGCCCTTGCCCGATGTGGAGAATAGTGTAACAACAATGAAACCATCGATATATCGATAGACTACTATGTTGTGTACCTAAAGAACGACTTTGGACATGTTTGGGTTGTGTCAAACACTACCAAGCGCAGTTTCTACATTACAGACGCTTTGTAGGCCCTTGCCCGATGTGGAGAATAGTGTAACAACAATGAAACCATCGATATATCGATAGACTACTATGTTCTGTACCTTAAGAACGACTTTGGACATGATTCGGTTGTATAATACACTACCAGGCGCAGTTTCTACATTACAGACGCTTTGTAGGCCCTTGCCCGATGTAGGGAATAGTGTAACAACAATGAAACCATCGATATATCGATAGACTACTATGTTGTGTACCTAACGAACGACTTTGGACATGTTTGGGTTGTGTAATACACTACCAGGCGCAGTTTCTACATTACACACGCTTTGTAGGCCCTTGCCCGATGTGGAGAATAGTGTAACAACAATGAAACCATCGATATATCGATAGACTACTATGTTGTGTACCTAAAGAACGACTTTGGACATGTTTGGGTTGTGTCAAACACTACCAAGCGCAGTTTCTACATTACAGACGCTTTGTAGGCCCTTGCCCGATGTAGGGAATAGTGTAACAACAATGAAACCATCGATATATCGATAGACTACTATGTTCTGTACCTTAAGAACGACTTTGGACATGATTCGGTTGTATAATACACTACCAGGCGCAGTTTCTACATTACAGACGCTTTGTAGGCCCTTGCCCGATGTAGGGAATAGTGTAACAACAATGAAACCATCGATATATCGATAGACTACTATGTTGTGTACCTAAAGAACGACTTTGGACATGTTTGGGTTGTGTAATACACTACCAGGCGCAGTTTCTACATTACAGACGCTTTGTAGGCCCTTGCCCGATGTGGAGAATAGTGTAACAACAATGAAACCATCGATATATCGATAGACTACTATGTTGTGTACCTAACGAACGACTTTGGACATGTTTGGGTTGTGTCAAACACTACCAAGCGCAGTTTCTACATTACAGACGCTTTGTAGGCCCTTGCCCGATGTGGAGAATAGTGTAACAACAATGAAACCATCGATATATCGATAGACTACTATGTTGTGTACCTAAAGAACGACTTTGGACATGTTTGGGTTGTGTCAAACACTACCAAGCGCAGTTTCTACATTACAGACGCTTTGTAGGCCCTTGCCCGATGTAGGGAATAGTGTAACAACAATGAAACCATCGATATATCGATAGACTACTATGTTCTGTACCTTAAGAACGACTTTGGACATGATTCGGTTGTATAATACACTACCAGGCGCAGTTTCTACATTACAGACGCTTTGTAGGCCCTTGCCCGATGTGGAGAATAGTGTAACAACAATGAAACCATCGATATATCGATAGACTACTATGTTGTGTACCTAAAGAACGACTTTGGACATGTTTGGGTTGTGTCAAACACTACCAAGCGCAGTTTCTACATTACAGACGCTTTGTAGGCCCTTGCCCGATGTGGAGAATAGTGTAACAACAATGAAACCATCGATATATCGATAGACTACTATGTTCTGTACCTTAAGAACGACTTTGGACATGATTCGGTTGTATAATACACTACCAGGCGCAGTTTCTACATTACAGACGCTTTGTAGGCCCTTGCCCGATGTAGGGAATAGTGTAACAACAATGAAACCATCGATATATCGATAGACTACTATGTTCTGTACCTAAAGAACGACTTTGGACATGTTTGGGTTGTGTAATACACTACCAGGCGCAGTTTCTACACTACACACGCTTTGTAGGCCCTTGCCCGATGTGGAGAATAGTGTAACAACAATGAAACCATCGATATATCGATAGACTACTATGTTGTGTACCTAAAGAACGACTTTGGACATGTTTGGGTTGTGTCAAACACTACCAAGCGCAGTTTCTACATTACAGACGCTTTGTAGGCCCTTGCCCGATGTAGGGAATAGTGTAACAACAATGAAACCATCGATATATCGATAGACTACTATGTTCTGTACCTTAAGAACGACTTTGGACATGATTCGGTTGTATAATACACTACCAGGCGCAGTTTCTACATTACAGACGCTTTGTAGGCCCTTGCCCGATGTAGGGAATAGTGTAACAACAATGAAACCATCGATATATCGATAGACTACTATGTTGTGTACCTAAAGAACGACTTTGGACATGTTTGGGTTGTGTAATACACTACCAGGCGCAGTTTCTACATTACAGACGCTTTGTAGGCCCTTGCCCGATGTGGAGAATAGTGTAACAACAATGAAACCATCGATATATCGATAGACTACTATGTTGTGTACCTAACGAACGACTTTGGACATGTTTGGGTTGTGTCAAACACTACCAAGCGCAGTTTCTACATTACAGACGCTTTGTAGGCCCTTGCCCGATGTGGAGAATAGTGTAACAACAATGAAACCATCGATATATCGATAGACTACTATGTTGTGTACCTAAAGAACGACTTTGGACATGTTTGGGTTGTGTCAAACACTACCAAGCGCAGTTTCTACATTACAGACGCTTTGTAGGCCCTTGCCCGATGTAGGGAATAGTGTAACAACAATGAAACCATCGATATATCGATAGACTACTATGTTCTGTACCTTAAGAACGACTTTGGACATGATTCGGTTGTATAATACACTACCAGGCGCAGTTTCTACATTACAGACGCTTTGTAGGCCCTTGCCCGATGTGGAGAATAGTGTAACAACAATGAAACCATCGATATATCGATAGACTACTATGTTGTGTACCTAAAGAACGACTTTGGACATGTTTGGGTTGTGTCAAACACTACCAAGCGCAGTTTCTACATTACAGACGCTTTGTAGGCCCTTGCCCGATGTAGGGAATAGTGTAACAACAATGAAACCATCGATATATCGATAGACTACTATGTTCTGTACCTTAAGAACGACTTTGGACATGATTCGGTTGTATAATACACTACCAGGCGCAGTTTCTACATTACAGACGCTTTGTAGGCCCTTGCCCGATGTAGGGAATAGTGTAACAACAATGAAACCATCGATATATCGATAGACTACTATGTTGTGTACCTAAAGAACGACTTTGGACATGTTTGGGTTGTGTAATACACTACCAGGCGCAGTTTCTACATTACAGACGCTTTGTAGGCCCTTGCCCGATGTGGAGAATAGTGTAACAACAATGAAACCATCGATATATCGATAGACTACTATGTTGTGTACCTAAAGAACGACTTTGGACATGTTTGGGTTGTGTCAAACACTACCAAGCGCAGTTTCTACATTACAGACGCTTTGTAGGCCCTTGCCCGATGTGGAGAATAGTGTAACAACAATGAAACCATCGATATATCGATAGACTACTATGTTGTGCACCTAAAGAACGACTTTGGACATGTTTGGGTTGTGTCAAACACTTACCAAGCGAAGTTTCTACTTTACAGACGCTTTGTAGGCCCTTGCCCGATGTAGGGAATAGTGTAACAACAATGAAACCATCGATATATCGATAGACTACTATGTTGTGTACCTAACGAACGACTTTGGACATGTTTGGGTTGTGTCAAACACTACCAAGCGCAGTTTCTACATTACAGACGCTTTGTAGGCCCTTGCCCGATGTAGGGAATAGTGTAACAACAATGAAACCATCGATATATCGATAGACTACTATGTTCTGTACCTAAAGAACGACTTTGGACATGATTGGGTTGTATAATACACTACCAGGCGCGGTTTCTACATTACAGACGCTTTGTAGGCCCTTGCCCGATGTAGGGAATAGTGTAACAACAATGAAACCATCGATATATCGATAGACTACTATGTTGTGCACCTAAAGAACGACTTTGGACATGTTTGGGTTGTGTCAAACACAACCAGGCGCAGTTTCTACATTACAGACGCTTTGTAGGCCCTTGCCCGATGTAGGGAATAGTGTAACAACAATGAAACCATCGATATATCGATAGACTACTATGTTGTGTACCTAAAGAACGACTTTGGACATGTTTGGGTTGTGTAATACACTACCAGGCGCAGTTTCTACATTACAGACGCTTTGTAGGCCCTTGCCCGATGTGGAGAATAGTGTAACAACAATGAAACCATCGATATATCGATAGACTACTATGTTGTGTACCTAAAGAACGACTTTGGACATGTTTGGGTTGTGTCAAACACTACCAAGCGCAGTTTCTACATTACAGACGCTTTGTAGGCCCTTGCCCGATGTGGAGAATAGTGTAACAACAATGAAACCATCGATATATCGATAGACTACTATGTTCTGTACCTAACGAACGACTTTGGACATGTTTGGGTTGTGTCAAACACTACCAAGCGCAGTTTCTACATTACAGACGCTTTGTAGGCCCTTGCCCGATGTAGGGAATAGTGTAACAACAATGAAACCATCGATATATCGATAGACTACTATGTTCTGTACCTTAAGAACGACTTTGGACATGATTCGGTTGTATAATACACTACCAGGCGCAGTTTCTACATTACAGACGCTTTGTAGGCCCTTGCCCGATGTAGGGAATAGTGTAACAACAATGAAACCATCGATATATCGATAGACTACTATGTTGTGTACCTAAAGAACGACTTTGGACATGTTTGGGTTGTGTAATACACTACCAGGCGCAGTTTCTACATTACAGACGCTTTGTAGGCCCTTGCCCGATGTGGAGAATAGTGTAACAACAATGAAACCATCGATATATCGATAGACTACTATGTTGTGTACCTAAAGAACGACTTTGGACATGTTTGGGTTGTGTCAAACACTACCAAGCGCAGTTTCTACATTACAGACGCTTTGTAGGCCCTTGCCCGATGTGGAGAATAGTGTAACAACAATGAAACCATCGATATATCGATAGACTACTATGTTGTGTACCTAAAGAACGACTTTGGACATGTTTGGGTTGTGTCAAACACTACCAAGCGCAGTTTCTACATTACAGACGCTTTGTAGGCCCTTGCCCGATGTGGAGAATAGTGTAACAACAATGAAACCATCGATATATCGATAGACTACTATGTTGTGTACCTAAAGAACGACTTTGGACATGTTTGGGTTGTGTCAAACACTACCAAGCGCAGTTTCTACATTACAGACGCTTTGTAGGCCCTTGCCCGATGTGGAGAATAGTGTAACAACAATGAAACCATCGATATATCGATAGACTACTATGTTGTGTACCTTAAGAACGACTTTGGACATGATTCGGTTGTATAATACACTACCAGGCGCAGTTTCTACATTACAGACGCTTTGTAGGCCCTTGCCCGATGTAGGGAATAGTGTAACAACAATGAAACCATCGATATATCGATAGACTACTATGTTCTGTACCTAAAGAACGACTTTGGACATGTTTGGGTTGTGTAATACACTACCAGGCGCAGTTTCTACATTACAGACGCTTTGTAGGCCCTTGCCCGATGTGGAGAATAGTGTAACAACAATGAAACCATCGATATATCGATAGACTACTATGTTGTGCACCTAAAGAACGACTTTGGACATGTTTGGGTTGTGTCAAACACTTACCAAGCGAAGTTTCTACTTTACAGACGCTTTGTAGGCCCTTGCCCGATGTAGGGAATAGTGTAACAACAATGAAACCATCGATATATCGATAGACTACTATGTTGTGTACCTAACGAACGACTTTGGACATGTTTGGGTTGTGTCAAACACTACCAAGCGCAGTTTCTACATTACAGACGCTTTGTAGGCCCTTGCCCGATGTAGGGAATAGTGTAACAACAATGAAACCATCGATATATCGATAGACTACTATGTTCTGTACCTAAAGAACGACTTTGGACATGATTGGGTTGTATAATACACTACCAGGCGCGGTTTCTACATTACAGACGCTTTGTAGGCCCTTGCCCGATGTAGGGAATAGTGTAACAACAATGAAACCATCGATATATCGATAGACTACTATGTTGTGCACCTAAAGAACGACTTTGGACATGTTTGGGTTGTGTCAAACACAACCAGGCGCAGTTTCTACATTACAGACGCTTTGTAGGCCCTTGCCCGATGTAGGGAATAGTGTAACAACAATGAAACCATCGATATATCGATAGACTACTATGTTGTGTACCTAAAGAACGACTTTGGACATGTTTGGGTTGTGTAATACACTACCAGGCGCAGTTTCTACATTACAGACGCTTTGTAGGCCCTTGCCCGATGTGGAGAATAGTGTAACAACAATGAAACCATCGATATATCGATAGACTACTATGTTGTGTACCTAAAGAACGACTTTGGACATGTTTGGGTTGTGTCAAACACTACCAAGCGCAGTTTCTACATTACAGACGCTTTGTAGGCCCTTGCCCGATGTGGAGAATAGTGTAACAACAATGAAACCATCGATATATCGATAGACTACTATGTTGTGTACCTAACGAACGACTTTGGACATGTTTGGGTTGTGTCAAACACTACCAAGCGCAGTTTCTACATTACAGACGCTTTGTAGGCCCTTGCCCGATGTAGGGAATAGTGTAACAACAATGAAACCATCGATATATCGATAGACTACTATGTTCTGTACCTTAAGAACGACTTTGGACATGATTCGGTTGTATAATACACTACCAGGCGCAGTTTCTACATTACAGACGCTTTGTAGGCCCTTGCCCGATGTAGGGAATAGTGTAACAACAATGAAACCATCGATATATCGATAGACTACTATGTTGTGTACCTAAAGAACGACTTTGGACATGTTTGGGTTGTGTAATACACTACCAGGCGCAGTTTCTACATTACAGACGCTTTGTAGGCCCTTGCCCGATGTGGAGAATAGTGTAACAACAATGAAACCATCGATATATCGATAGACTACTATGTTGTGTACCTAAAGAACGACTTTGGACATGTTTGGGTTGTGTCAAACACTACCAAGCGCAGTTTCTACATTACAGACGCTTTGTAGGCCCTTGCCCGATGTGGAGAATAGTGTAACAACAATGAAACCATCGATATATCGATAGACTACTATGTTGTGTACCTAAAGAACGACTTTGGACATGTTTGGGTTGTGTCAAACACTACCAAGCGCAGTTTCTACATTACAGACGCTTTGTAGGCCCTTGCCCGATGTGGAGAATAGTGTAACAACAATGAAACCATCGATATATCGATAGACTACTATGTTGTGTACCTAAAGAACGACTTTGGACATGTTTGGGTTGTGTCAAACACTACCAAGCGCAGTTTCTACATTACAGACGCTTTGTAGGCCCTTGCCCGATGTGGAGAATAGTGTAACAACAATGAAACCATCGATATATCGATAGACTACTATGTTGTGTACCTTAAGAACGACTTTGGACATGATTCGGTTGTATAATACACTACCAGGCGCAGTTTCTACATTACAGACGCTTTGTAGGCCCTTGCCCGATGTAGGGAATAGTGTAACAACAATGAAACCATCGATATATCGATAGACTACTATGTTCTGTACCTAAAGAACGACTTTGGACATGTTTGGGTTGTGTAATACACTACCAGGCGCAGTTTCTACATTACAGACGCTTTGTAGGCCCTTGCCCGATGTGGAGAATAGTGTAACAACAATGAAACCATCGATATATCGATAGACTACTATGTTGTGTACCTAAAGAACGACTTTGGACATGTTTGGGTTGTGTCAAACACTACCAAGCGCAGTTTCTACATTACAGACGCTTTGTAGGCCCTTGCCCGATGTAGGGAATAGTGTAACAACAATGAAACCATCGATATATCGATAGACTACTATGTTCTGTACCTTAAGAACGACTTTGGACATGATTCGGTTGTATAATACACTACCAGGCGCAGTTTCTACATTACAGACGCTTTGTAGGCCCTTGCCCGATGTGGAGAATAGTGTAACAACAATGAAACCATCGATATATCGATAGACTACTATGTTGTGTACCTAACGAACGACTTTGGACATGTTTGGGTTGTGTCAAACACTACCAAGCGCAGTTTCTACATTACAGACGCTTTGTAGGCCCTTGCCCGATGTAGGGAATAGTGTAACAACAATGAAACCATCGATATATCGATAGACTACTATGTTCTGTACCTTAAGAACGACTTTGGACATGATTCGGTTGTATAATACACTACCAGGCGCAGTTTCTACATTACAGACGCTTTGTAGGCCCTTGCCCGATGTAGGGAATAGTGTAACAACAATGAAACCATCGATATATCGATAGACTACTATGTTGTGTACCTAAAGAACGACTTTGGACATGTTTGGGTTGTGTAATACACTACCAGGCGCAGTTTCTACATTACAGACGCTTTGTAGGCCCTTGCCCGATGTGGAGAATAGTGTAACAACAATGAAACCATCGATATATCGATAGACTACTATGTTGTGTACCTAACGAACGACTTTGGACATGTTTGGGTTGTGTCAAACACTTACCAAGCGAAGTTTCTACTTTACAGACGCTTTGTAGGCCCTTGCCCGATGTAGGGAATAGTGTAACAACAACGAAACCATCGATATATCGATAGACTACTATGTTGTGTACCTAACGAACGACTTTGGACATGTTTGGGTTGTGTCAAACACTACCAAGCGCAGTTTCTACATTACAGACGCTTTGTAGGCCCTTGCCCGATGTAGGGAATAGTGTAACAACAATGAAACCATCGATATATCGATAGACTACTATGTTCTGTACCTAAAGAACGACTTTGGACATGATTGGGTTGTATAATACACTACCAGGCGCGGTTTCTACATTACAGACGCTTTGTAGGCCCTTGCCCGATGTAGGGAATAGTGTAACAACAATGAAACCATCGATATATCGATAGACTACTATGTTGTGCACCTAAAGAACGACTTTGGACATGTTTGGGTTGTGTCAAACACAACCAGGCGCAGTTTCTACATTACAGACGCTTTGTAGGCCCTTGCCCGATGTAGGGAATAGTGTAACAACAATGAAACCATCGATATATCGATAGACTACTATGTTGTGTACCTAAAGAACGACTTTGGACATGTTTGGGTTGTGTAATACACTACCAGGCGCAGTTTCTACATTACAGACGCTTTGTAGGCCCTTGCCCGATGTGGAGAATAGTGTAACAACAATGAAACCATCGATATATCGATAGACTACTATGTTGTGTACCTAAAGAACGACTTTGGACATGTTTGGGTTGTGTCAAACACTACCAAGCGCAGTTTCTACATTACAGACGCTTTGTAGGCCCATGCCCGATGTGGAGAATAGTGTAACAACAATGAAACCATCGATATATCGATAGACTACTATGTTGTGTACCTAAAGAACGACTTTGGACATGATTCGGTTGTATAATACACTACCAGGCGCAGTTTCTACATTACAGACGCTTTGTAGGCCCTTGCCCGATGTAGGGAATAGTGTAACAACAATGAAACCATCGATATATCGATAGACTACTATGTTGTGTACCTAAAGAACGACTTTGGACATGTTTGGGTTGTGAAATACACTACCAGGCGCAGTTTCTACATTACAGACGCTTTGTAGGCCCTTGCCCGATGTGGAGAATAGTGTAACAACAATGAAACCATCGATATATCGATAGACTACTATGTTGTGTACCTAAAGAACGACTTTGGACATGTTTGGGTTGTGTCAAACACTACCAAGCGCAGTTTCTACATTACAGACGCTTTGTAGGCCCTTGCCCGATGTGGAGAATAGTGTAACAACAATGAAACCATCGATATATCGATAGACTACTATGTTGTGTACCTAAAGAACGACTTTGGACATGTTTGGGTTGTGTAATACACTACCAGGCGCAGTTTCTACATTACAGACGCTTTGTAGGCCCTTGCCCGATGTGGAGAATAGTGTAACAACAATGAAACCATCGATATATCGATAGACTACTATGTTGTGTACCTAAAGAACGACTTTGGACATGTTTGGGTTGTGTCAAACACTACCAAGCGCAGTTTCTACATTACAGACGCTTTGTAGGCCCTTGCCCGATGTGGAGAATAGTGTAACAACAATGAAACCATCGATATATCGATAGACTACTATGTTGTGTACCTTAAGAACGACTTTGGACATGATTCGGTTGTATAATACACTACCAGGCGCAGTTTCTACATTACAGACGCTTTGTAGGCCCTTGCCCGATGTAGGGAATAGTGTAACAACAATGAAACCATCGATATATCGATAGACTACTATGTTCTGTACCTAAAGAACGACTTTGGACATGTTTGGGTTGTGTAATACACTACCAGGCGCAGTTTCTACATTACAGACGCTTTGTAGGCCCTTGCCCGATGTGGAGAATAGTGTAACAACAATGAAACCATCGATATATCGATAGACTACTATGTTGTGTACCTAAAGAACGACTTTGGACATGTTTGGGTTGTGTCAAACACTACCAAGCGCAGTTTCTACATTACAGACGCTTTGTAGGCCCTTGCCCGATGTAGGGAATAGTGTAACAACAATGAAACCATCGATATATCGATAGACTACTATGTTCTGTACCTTAAGAACGACTTTGGACATGATTCGGTTGTATAATACACTACCAGGCGCAGTTTCTACATTACAGACGCTTTGTAGGCCCTTGCCCGATGTGGAGAATAGTGTAACAACAATGAAACCATCGATATATCGATAGACTACTATGTTGTGTACCTAACGAACGACTTTGGACATGTTTGGGTTGTGTCAAACACTACCAAGCGCAGTTTCTACATTACAGACGCTTTGTAGGCCCTTGCCCGATGTAGGGAATAGTGTAACAACAATGAAACCATCGATATATCGATAGACTACTATGTTCTGTACCTTAAGAACGACTTTGGACATGATTCGGTTGTATAATACACTACCAGGCGCAGTTTCTACATTACAGACGCTTTGTAGGCCCTTGCCCGATGTAGGGAATAGTGTAACAACAATGAAACCATCGACATATCGATAGACTACTATGTTGTGTACCTAAAGAACGACTTTGGACATGTTTGGGTTGTGTAATACACTACCAGGCGCAGTTTCTACATTACAGACGCTTTGTAGGCCCTTGCCCGATGTGGAGAATAGTGTAACAACAATGAAACCATCGATATATCGATAGACTACTATGTTGTGTACCTAACGAACGACTTTGGACATGTTTGGGTTGTGTCAAACACTTACCAAGCGAAGTTTCTACTTTACAGACGCTTTGTAGGCCCTTGCCCGATGTAGGGAATAGTGTAACAACAATGAAACCATCGATATATCGATAGACTACTATGTTGTGTACCTAACGAACGACTTTGGACATGTTTGGGTTGTGTCAAACACTACCAAGCGCAGTTTCTACATTACAGACGCTTTGTAGGCCCTTGCCCGATGTAGGGAATAGTGTAACAACAATGAAACCATCGATATATCGATAGACTACTATGTTCTGTACCTAAAGAACGACTTTGGACATGATTGGGTTGTATAATACACTACCAGGCGCGGTTTCTACATTACAGACGCTTTGTAGGCCCTTGCCCGATGTAGGGAATAGTGTAACAACAATGAAACCATCGATATATCGATAGACTACTATGTTGTGCACCTAAAGAACGACTTTGGACATGTTTGGGTTGTGTCAAACACAACCAGGCGCAGTTTCTACATTACAGACGCTTTGTAGGCCCTTGCCCGATGTAGAGAATAGTGTAACAACAATGAAACCATCGATATATCGATAGACTACTATGTTGTGTACCTAAAGAACGACTTTGGACATGTTTGGGTTGTGTAATACACTACCAGGCGCAGTTTCTACATTACAGACGCTTTGTAGGCCCTTGCCCGATGTGGAGAATAGTGTAACAACAATGAAACCATCGATATATCGATAGACTACTATGTTGTGTACCTAAAGAACGACTTTGGACATGTTTGGGTTGTGTCAAACACTACCAAGCGCAGTTTCTACATTACAGACGCTTTGTAGGCCCTTGCCCGATGTGGAGAATAGTGTAACAACAATGAAACCATCGATATATCGATAGACTACTATGTTCTGTACCTTAAGAACGACTTTGGACATGATTCGGTTGTATAATACACTACCAGGCGCAGTTTCTACATTACAGACGCTTTGTAGGCCCTTGCCCGATGTAGGGAATAGTGTAACAACAATGAAACCATCGATATATCGATAGACTACTATGTTGTGTACCTAAAGAACGACTTTGGACATGTTTGGGTTGTGTAATACACTACCAGGCGCAGTTTCTACATTACAGACGCTTTGTAGGCCCTTGCCCGATGTGGAGAATAGTGTAACAACAATGAAACCATCGATATATCGATAGACTACTATGTTGTGTACCTAACGAACGACTTTGGACATGTTTGGGTTGTGTCAAACACTTACCAAGCGAAGTTTCTACTTTACAGACGCTTTGTAGGCCCTTGCCCGATGTAGGGAATAGTGTAACAACAATGAAACCATCGATATATCGATAGACTACTATGTTGTGTACCTAACGAACGACTTTGGACATGTTTGGGTTGTGTCAAACACTACCAAGCGCAGTTTCTACATTACAGACGCTTTGTAGGCCCTTGCCCGATGTGGAGAATAGTGTAACAACAATGAAACCATCGATATATCGATAGACTACTATGTTCTGTACCTAAAGAACGACTTTGGACATGATTGGGTTGTATAATACACTACCAGGCGCGGTTTCTACATTACAGACGCTTTGTAGGCCCTTGCCCGATGTAGGGAATAGTGTAACAACAATGAAACCATCGATATATCGATAGACTACTATGTTGTGCACCTAAAGAACGACTTTGGACATGTTTGGGTTGTGTCAAACACAACCAGGCGCAGTTTCTACATTACAGACGCTTTGTAGGCCCTTGCCCGATGTAGAGAATAGTGTAACAACAATGAAACCATCGATATATCGATAGACTACTATGTTGTGTACCTAAAGAACGACTTTGGACATGTTTGGGTTGTGTAATACACTACCAGGCGCAGTTTCTACATTACAGACGCTTTGTAGGCCCTTGCCCGATGTGGAGAATAGTGTAACAACAATGAAACCATCGATATATCGATAGACTACTATGTTGTGTACCTAAAGAACGACTTTGGACATGTTTGGGTTGTGTCAAACACTACCAAGCGCAGTTTCTACATTACAGACGCTTTGTAGGCCCTTGCCCGATGTGGAGAATAGTGTAACAACAATGAAACCATCGATATATCGATAGACTACTATGTTGTGTACCTAACGAACGACTTTGGACATGTTTGGGTTGTGTCAAACACTACCAAGCGCAGTTTCTACATTACAGACGCTTTGTAGGCCCTTGCCCGATGTAGGGAATAGTGTAACAACAATGAAACCATCGATATATCGATAGACTACTATGTTCTGTACCTTAAGAACGACTTTGGACATGATTCGGTTGTATAATACACTACCAGGCGCAGTTTCTACATTACAGACGCTTTGTAGGCCCTTGCCCGATGTAGGGAATAGTGTAACAACAATGAAACCATCGATATATCGATAGACTACTATGTTGTGTACCTAAAGAACGACTTTGGACATGTTTGGGTTGTGGAATACACTACCAGGCGCAGTTTCTACATTACAGACGCTTTGTAGGCCCTTGCCCGATGTGGAGAATAGTGTAACAACAATGAAACCATCGATATATCGATAGACTACTATGTTGTGTACCTAAAGAACGACTTTGGACATGTTTGGGTTGTGTCAAACACTACCAAGCGCAGTTTCTACATTACAGACGCTTTGTAGGCCCTTGCCCGATGTGGAGAATAGTGTAACAACAATGAAACCATCGATATATCGATAGACTACTATGTTCTGTACCTTAAGAACGACTTTGGACATGATTCGGTTGTATAATACACTACCAGGCGCAGTTTCTACATTACAGACGCTTTGTAGGCCCTTGCCCGATGTAGGGAATAGTGTAACAACAATGAAACCATCGATATATCGATAGACTACTATGTTCTGTACCTAAAGAACGACTTTGGACATGTTTGGGTTGTGTAATACACTACCAGGCGCAGTTTCTACATTACAGACGCTTTGTAGGCCCTTGCCCGATGTGGAGAATAGTGTAACAACAATGAAACCATCGATATATCGATAGACTACTATGTTGTGTACCTAAAGAACGACTTTGGACATGTTTGGGTTGTGTCAAACACTACCAAGCGCAGTTTCTACATTACAGACGCTTTGTAGGCCCTTGCCCGATGTAGGGAATAGTGTAACAACAATGAAACCATCGATATATCGATAGACTACTATGTTCTGTACCTTAAGAACGACTTTGGACATGATTCGGTTGTATAATACACTACCAGGCGCAGTTTCTACATTACAGACGCTTTGTAGGCCCTTGCCCGATGTGGAGAATAGTGTAACAACAATGAAACCATCGATATATCGATAGACTACTATGTTGTGTACCTAACGAACGACTTTGGACATGTTTGGGTTGTGTCAAACACTACCAAGCGCAGTTTCTACATTACAGACGCTTTGTAGGCCCTTGCCCGATGTAGGGAATAGTGTAACAACAATGAAACCATCGATATATCGATAGACTACTATGTTCTGTACCTTAAGAACGACTTTGGACATGATTCGGTTGTATAATACACTACCAGGCGCAGTTTCTACATTACAGACGCTTTGTAGGCCCTTGCCCGATGTAGGGAATAGTGTAACAACAATGAAACCATCGATATATCGATAGACTACTATGTTGTGTACCTAAACAACGACTTTGGACATGATTGGGTTGTATAATACACTACCAAGCGCAGTTTCTACATTACAGACGCTTTGTAGGCCCTTGCCCGATGTAGGGAATAGTGTAACAACAATGAAACCATCGATATATCGATAGACTACTATGTTCTGTACCTTAAGAACGACTTTGGACATGATTCGGTTGTATAATACACTACCAGGCGCAGTTTCTACATTACAGACGCTTTGTAGGCCCTTGCCCGATGTAGGGAATAGTGTAACAACAATGAAACCATCGATATATCGATAGACTACTATGTTGTGTACCTAAACAACGACTTTGGACATGATTGGGTTGTATAATACACTACCAGGCGCGGATTCTACATTACAGACGCTTTGTAGGCCCTTGCCCGATGTAGGGAATAGTGTAACAACAATGAAACCATCGATATATCGATAGACTACTATGTTCTGTACCTTAAGAACGACTTTGGACATGATTGGGTTGTATAATACACTACCAGGCGCGGTTTCTACATTACAGACGCTTTGTAGGCCCTTGCCCGATGTAGGGAATAGTGTAACAACAATGAAACCATCGATATATCGATAGACTACTATGTTGTGCACCTAAAGAACGACTTTGGACATGTTTGGGTTGTGTCAAACACAACCAGGCGCAGTTTCTACATTACAGACGCTTTGTAGGCCCTTGCCCGATGTAGAGAATAGTGTAACAACAATGAAACCATCGATATATCGATAGACTACTATGTTGTGTACCTAAAGAACGACTTTGGACATGTTTGGGTTGTGTAATACACTACCAGGCGCAGTTTCTACATTACAGACGCTTTGTAGGCCCTTGCCCGATGTGGAGAATAGTGTAACAACAATGAAACCATCGATATATCGATAGACTACTATGTTGTGTACCTAAAGAACGACTTTGGACATGTTTGGGTTGTGTCAAACACTACCAAGCGCAGTTTCTACATTACAGACGCTTTGTAGGCCCTTGCCCGATGTGGAGAATAGTGTAACAACAATGAAACCATCGATATATCGATAGACTACTATGTTGTGTACCTAACGAACGACTTTGGACATGTTTGGGTTGTGTCAAACACTACCAAGCGCAGTTTCTACATTACAGACGCTTTGTAGGCCCTTGCCCGATGTAGGGAATAGTGTAACAACAATGAAACCATCGATATATCGATAGACTACTATGTTCTGTACCTTAAGAACGACTTTGGACATGATTCGGTTGTATAATACACTACCAGGCGCAGTTTCTACATTACAGACGCTTTGTAGGCCCTTGCCCGATGTAGGGAATAGTGTAACAACAATGAAACCATCGATATATCGATAGACTACTATGTTGTGTACCTAAAGAACGACTTTGGACATGTTTGGGTTGTGTAATACACTACCAGGCGCAGTTTCTACATTACAGACGCTTTGTAGGCCCTTGCCCGATGTGGAGAATAGTGTAACAACAATGAAACCATCGATATATCGATAGACTACTATGTTGTGTACCTAAAGAACGACTTTGGACATGTTTGGGTTGTGTCAAACACTACCAAGCGCAGTTTCTACATTACAGACGCTTTGTAGGCCCTTGCCCGATGTGGAGAATAGTGTAACAACAATGAAACCATCGATATATCGATAGACTACTATGTTCTGTACCTTAAGAACGACTTTGGACATGATTCGGTTGTATAATACACTACCAGGCGCAGTTTCTACATTACAGACGCTTTGTAGGCCCTTGCCCGATGTAGGGAATAGTGTAACAACAATGAAACCATCGATATATCGATAGACTACTATGTTGTGTACCTAAAGAACGACTTTGGACATGTTTGGGTTGTGGAATACACTACCAGGCGCAGTTTCTACATTACACACGCTTTGTAGGCCCTTGCCCGATGTGGAGAATAGTGTAACAACAATGAAACCATCGATATATCGATAGACTACTATGTTGTGTACCTAAAGAACGACTTTGGACATGTTTGGGTTGTGTCAAACACTACCAAGCGCAGTTTCTACATTACAGACGCTTTGTAGGCCCTTGCCCGATGTAGGGAATAGTGTAACAACAATGAAACCATCGATATATCGATAGACTACTATGTTCTGTACCTTAAGAACGACTTTGGACATGATTCGGTTGTATAATACACTACCAGGCGCAGTTTCTACATTACAGACGCTTTGTAGGCCCTTGCCCGATGTAGGGAATAGTGTAACAACAATGAAACCATCGATATATCGATAGACTACTATGTTGTGTACCTAAAGAACGACTTTGGACATGTTTGGGTTGTGTAATACACTACCAGGCGCAGTTTCTACATTACAGACGCTTTGTAGGCCCTTGCCCGATGTGGAGAATAGTGTAACAACAATGAAACCATCGATATATCGATAGACTACTATGTTGTGTACCTAACGAACGACTTTGGACATGTTTGGGTTGTGTCAAACACTACCAAGCGCAGTTTCTACATTACAGACGCTTTGTAGGCCCTTGCCCGATGTAGGGAATAGTGTAACAACAATGAAACCATCGATATATCGATAGACTACTATGTTGTGTACCTAAAGAACGACTTTGGACATGTTTGGGTTGTGTCAAACACTACCAAGCGCAGTTTCTACATTACAGACGCTTTGTAGGCCCTTGCCCGATGTAGGGAATAGTGTAACAACAATGAAACCATCGATATATCGATAGACTACTATGTTCTGTACCTTAAGAACGACTTTGGACATGATTGGGTTGTATAATACACTACCAGGCGCAGTTTCTACATTACAGACGCTTTGTAGGCCCTTGCCCGATGTGGAGAAGAGTGTAACAACAATGAAACCATCGATATATCGATAGACTACTATGTTGTGTACCTAACGAACGACTTTGGACATGTTTGGGTTGTGTCAAACACTACCAAGCGCAGTTTCTACATTACAGACGCTTTGTAGGCCCTTGCCCGATGTAGGGAATAGTGTAACAACAATGAAACCATCGATATATCGATAGACTACTATGTTCTGTACCTTAAGAACGACTTTGGACATGATTCGGTTGTATAATACACTACCAGGCGCAGTTTCTACATTACAGACGCTTTGTAGGCCCTTGCCCGATGTAGGGAATAGTGCAACAACAATGAAACCATCGATATATCGATAGACTACTATGTTGTGTACCTAAAGAACGACTTTGGACATGTTTGGGTTGTGTAATACACTACCAGGCGCAGTTTCTACATTACAGACGCTTTGTAGGCCCTTGCCCGATGTAGGGAATAGTGTAACAACAATGAAACCATCGATATATCGATAGACTACTATGTTGTGTACCTAAAGAACGACTTTGGACATGTTTGGGTTGTGTCAAACACTACCAAGCGCAGTTTCTACATTACAGACGCTTTGTAGGCCCTTGCCCGATGTGGAGAATAGTGTAACAACAATGAAACCATCGATATATCGATAGACTACTATGTTGTGTACCTAAAGAACGACTTTGGACATGTTTGGGTTGTGTCAAACACTACCAAGCGCAGTTTCTACATTACAGACGCTTTGTAGGCCCTTGCCCGATGTAGGGAATAGTGTAACAACAATGAAACCATCGATATATCGATAGACTACTATGTTCTGTACCTAAAGAACGACTTTGGACATGATTCGGTTGTATAATACACTACCAGGCGCAGTTTCTACATTACAGACGCTTTGTAGGCCCTTGCCCGATGTAGGGAATAGTGTAACAACAATGAAACCATCGATATATCGATAGACTACTATGTTGTGTACCTAAAGAACGACTTTGGACATGTTTGGGTTGTGTAATACACTACCAGGCGCAGTTTCTACATTACAGACGCTTTGTAGGCCCTTGCCCGATGTGGAGAATAGTGTAACAACAATGAAACCATCGATATATCGATAGACTACTATGTTGTGTACCTAAAGAACGACTTTGGACATGTTTGGGTTGTGTCAAACACTACCAAGCGCAGTTTCTACATTACAGACGCTTTGTAGGCCCTTGCCCGATGTGGAGAATAGTGTAACAACAATGAAACCATCGATATATCGATAGACTACTATGTTGTGCACCTAAAGAACGACTTTGGACATGTTTGGGTTGTGTCAAACACTTACCAAGCGAAGTTTCTACATTACAGACGCTTTGTAGGCCCTTGCCCGATGTAGGGAATAGTGTAACAACAATGAAACCATCGATATATCGATAGACTACTATGTTGTGTACCTTAAGAACGACTTTGGACATGTTTGGGTTGTGTCAAACACTACCAAGCGCAGTTTCTACATTACAGACGCTTTGTAGGCCCTTGCCCGATGTAGGGAATAGTGTAACAACAATGAAACCATCGATATATCGATAGACTACTATGTTGTGTACCTAAAGAACGACTTTGGACATGATTGGGTTGTATAATACACTACCAGGCGCGGTTTCTACATTACAGACGCTTTGTAGGCCCTTGCCCGATGTAGGGAATAGTGTAACAACAATGAAACCATCGATATATCGATAGACTACTATGTTGTGCACCTAAAGAACGACTTTGGACATGTTTGGGTTGTGTCAAACACAACCAGGCGCAGTTTCTACATTACAGACGCTTTGTAGGCCCTTGCCCGATGTAGGGAATAGTGTAACAACAATGAAACCATCGATATATCGATAGACTACTATGTTGTGTACCTAAAGAACGACTTTGGACATGTTTGGGTTGTGTAATACACTACCAGGCGCAGTTTCTACATTACAGACGCTTTGTAGGCCCTTGCCCGATGTGGAGAATAGTGTAACAACAATGAAACCATCGATATATCGATAGACTACTATGTTGTGTACCTAAAGAACGACTTTGGACATGTTTGGGTTGTGTCAAACACTACCAAGCGCAGTTTCTACATTACAGACGCTTTGTAGGCCCTTGCCCGATGTGGAGAATAGTGTAACAACAATGAAACCATCGATATATCGATAGACTACTATGTTGTGTACCTAAAGAACGACTTTGGACATGTTTGGGTTGTGTCAAACACTACCAAGCGCAGTTTCTACATTACAGACGCTTTGTAGGCCCTTGCCCGATGTAGGGAATAGTGTAACAACAATGAAACCATCGATATATCGATAGACTACTATGTTCTGTACCTTAAGAACGACTTTGGACATGATTCGGTTGTATAATACACTACCAGGCGCAGTTTCTACATTACAGACGCTTTGTAGGCCCTTGCCCGATGTAGGGAATAGTGTAACAACAATGAAACCATCGATATATCGATAGACTACTATGTTGTGTACCTAAAGAACGACTTTGGACATGTTTGGGTTGTGTAATACACTACCAGGCGCAGTTTCTACATTACAGACGCTTTGTAGGCCCTTGCCCGATGTGGAGAATAGTGTAACAACAATGAAACCATCGATATATCGATAGACTACTATGTTGTGTACCTAAAGAACGACTTTGGACATGTTTGGGTTGTGTCAAACACTACCAAGCGCAGTTTCTACATTACAGACGCTTTGTAGGCCCTTGCCCGATGTGGAGAATAGTGTAACAACAATGAAACCATCGATATATCGATAGACTACTATGTTCTGTACCTTAAGAACGACTTTGGACATGATTCGGTTGTATAATACACTACCAGGCGCAGTTTCTACATTACAGACGCTTTGTAGGCCCTTGCCCGATGTAGGGAATAGTGTAACAACAATGAAACCATCGATATATCGATAGACTACTATGTTGTGTACCTAACGAACGACTTTGGACATGTTTGGGTTGTGTCAAACACTACCAAGCGCAGTTTCTACATTACAGACGCTTTGTAGGCCCTTGCCCGATGTAGGGAATAGTGTAACAACAATGAAACCATCGATATATCGATAGACTACTATGTTGTGTACCTAAAGAACGACTTTGGACATGATTGGGTTGTATAATACACTACCAGGCGCGGTTTCTACATTACAGACGCTTTGTAGGCCCTTGCCCGATGTAGGGAATAGTGTAACAACAATGAAACCATCGATATATCGATAGACTACTATGTTGTGCACCTAAAGAACGACTTTGGACATGTTTGGGTTGTGTCAAACACAACCAGGCGCAGTTTCTACATTACAGACGCTTTGTAGGCCCTTGCCCGATGTAGAGAATAGTGTAACAACAATGAAACCATCGATATATCGATAGACTACTATGTTGTGTACCTAAAGAACGACTTTGGACATGTTTGGGTTGTGTAATACACTACCAGGCGCAGTTTCTACATTACAGACGCTTTGTAGGCCCTTGCCCGATGTGGAGAATAGTGTAACAACAATGAAACCATCGATATATCGATAGACTACTATGTTGTGTACCTAAAGAACGACTTTGGACATGTTTGGGTTGTGTCAAACACTACCAAGCGCAGTTTCTACATTACAGACGCTTTGTAGGCCCTTGCCCGATGTGGAGAATAGTGTAACAACAATGAAACCATCGATATATCGATAGACTACTATGTTGTGCACCTAAAGAACGACTTTGGACATGTTTGGGTTGTGTCAAACACTTACCAAGCGAAGTTTCTACTTTACAGACGCTTTGTAGCCCTTGCCCGATGTAGGGAATAGTGTAACAACAATGAAACCATCGATATATCGATAGACTACTATGTTGTGTACCTAACGAACGACTTTGGACATGTTTGGGTTGTGTCAAACACTACCAAGCGCAGTTTCTACATTACAGACGCTTTGTAGGCCCTTGCCCGATGTAGGGAATAGTGTAACAACAATGAAACCATCGATATATCGATAGACTACTATGTTGTGTACCTAAAGAACGACTTTGGACATGATTGGGTTGTATAATACACTACCAGGCGCGGTTTCTACATTACAGACGCTTTGTAGGCCCTTGCCCGATGTAGGGAATAGTGTAACAACAATGAAACCATCGATATATCGATAGACTACTATGTTGTGCACCTAAAGAACGACTTTGGACATGTTTGGGTTGTGTCAAACACAACCAGGCGCAGTTTCTACATTACAGACGCTTTGTAGGCCCTTGCCCGATGTAGGGAATAGTGTAACAACAATGAAACCATCGATATATCGATAGACTACTATGTTGTGTACCTAAAGAACGACTTTGGACATGTTTGGGTTGTGTAATACACTACCAGGCGCAGTTTCTACATTACAGACGCTTTGTAGGCCCTTGCCCGATGTGGAGAATAGTGTAACAACAATGAAACCATCGATATATCGATAGACTACTATGTTGTGTACCTAAAGAACGACTTTGGACATGTTTGGGTTGTGTCAAACACTACCAAGCGCAGTTTCTACATTACAGACGCTTTGTAGGCCCTTGCCCGATGTGGAGAATAGTGTAACAACAATGAAACCATCGATATATCGATAGACTACTATGTTGTGTACCTAAAGAACGACTTTGGACATGTTTGGGTTGTGTCAAACACTACCAAGCGCAGTTTCTACATTACAGACGCTTTGTAGGCCCTTGCCCGATGTAGGGAATAGTGTAACAACAATGAAACCATCGATATATCGATAGACTACTATGTTCTGTACCTTAAGAACGACTTTGGACATGATTCGGTTGTATAATACACTACCAGGCGCAGTTTCTACATTACAGACGCTTTGTAGGCCCTTGCCCGATGTAGGGAATAGTGTAACAACAATGAAACCATCGATATATCGATAGACTACTATGTTGTGTACCTAAAGAACGACTTTGGACATGTTTGGGTTGTGTAATACACTACCAGGCGCAGTTTCTACATTACAGACGCTTTGTAGGCCCTTGCCCGATGTGGAGAATAGTGTAACAACAATGAAACCATCGATATATCGATAGACTACTATGTTGTGTACCTAAAGAACGACTTTGGACATGTTTGGGTTGTGTCAAACACTACCAAGCGCAGTTTCTACATTACAGACGCTTTGTAGGCCCTTGCCCGATGTGGAGAATAGTGTAACAACAATGAAACCATCGATATATCGATAGACTACTATGTTGTGTACCTAAAGAACGACTTTGGACATGTTTGGGTTGTGTAATACACTACCAGGCGCAGTTTCTACATTACAGACGCTTTGTAGGCCCTTGCCCGATGTGGAGAATAGTGTAACAACAATGAAACCATCGATATATCGATAGACTACTATGTTGTGTACCTAAAGAACGACTTTGGACATGTTTGGGTTGTGTCAAACACTACCAAGCGCAGTTTCTACATTACAGACGCTTTGTAGGCCCTTGCCCGATGTGGAGAATAGTGTAACAACAATGAAACCATCGATATATCGATAGACTACTATGTTGTGTACCTAAAGAACGACTTTGGACATGTTTGGGTTGTGTCAAACACTACCAAGCGCAGTTTCTACATTACAGACGCTTTGTAGGCCCTTGCCCGATGTAGGGAATAGTGTAACAACAATGAAACCATCGATATATCGATAGACTACTATGTTCTGTACCTTAAGAACGACTTTGGACATGATTCGGTTGTATAATACACTACCAGGCGCAGTTTCTACATTACAGACGCTTTGTAGGCCCTTGCCCGATGTAGGGAATAGTGTAACAACAATGAAACCATCGATATATCGATAGACTACTATGTTGTGTACCTAAAGAACGACTTTGGACATGTTTGGGTTGTGTAATACACTACCAGGCGCAGTTTCTACATTACAGACGCTTTGTAGGCCCTTGCCCGATGTGGAGAATAGTGTAACAACAATGAAACCATCGATATATCGATAGACTACTATGTTGTGTACCTAAAGAACGACTTTGGACATGTTTGGGTTGTGTCAAACACTACCAAGCGCAGTTTCTACATTACAGACGCTTTGTAGGCCCTTGCCCGATGTGGAGAATAGTGTAACAACAATGAAACCATCGATATATCGATAGACTACTATGTTCTGTACCTTAAGAACGACTTTGGACATGATTCGGTTGTATAATACACTACCAGGCGCAGTTTCTACATTACAGACGCTTTGTAGGCCCTTGCCCGATGTAGGGAATAGTGTAACAACAATGAAACCATCGATATATCGATAGACTACTATGTTGTGTACCTAACGAACGACTTTGGACATGTTTGGGTTGTGTCAAACACTACCAAGCGCAGTTTCTACATTACAGACGCTTTGTAGGCCCTTGCCCGATGTAGGGAATAGTGTAACAACAATGAAACCATCGATATATCGATAGACTACTATGTTGTGTACCTAAAGAACGACTTTGGACATGATTGGGTTGTATAATACACTACCAGGCGCGGTTTCTACATTACAGACGCTTTGTAGGCCCTTGCCCGATGTAGGGAATAGTGTAACAACAATGAAACCATCGATATATCGATAGACTACTATGTTGTGCACCTAAAGAACGACTTTGGACATGTTTGGGTTGTGTCAAACACAACCAGGCGCAGTTTCTACATTACAGACGCTTTGTAGGCCCTTGCCCGATGTAGAGAATAGTGTAACAACAATGAAACCATCGATATATCGATAGACTACTATGTTGTGTACCTAAAGAACGACTTTGGACATGTTTGGGTTGTGTAATACACTACCAGGCGCAGTTTCTACATTACAGACGCTTTGTAGGCCCTTGCCCGATGTGGAGAATAGTGTAACAACAATGAAACCATCGATATATCGATAGACTACTATGTTGTGTACCTAAAGAACGACTTTGGACATGTTTGGGTTGTGTCAAACACTACCAAGCGCAGTTTCTACATTACAGACGCTTTGTAGGCCCTTGCCCGATGTGGAGAATAGTGTAACAACAATGAAACCATCGATATATCGATAGACTACTATGTTGTGTACCTAAAGAACGACTTTGGACATGTTTGGGTTGTGTCAAACACTACCAAGCGCAGTTTCTACATTACAGACGCTTTGTAGGCCCTTGCCCGATGTAGGGAATAGTGTAACAACAATGAAACCATCGATATATCGATAGACTACTATGTTCTGTACCTTAAGAACGACTTTGGACATGATTCGGTTGTATAATACACTACCAGGCGCAGTTTCTACATTACAGACGCTTTGTAGGCCCTTGCCCGATGTAGGGAATAGTGTAACAACAATGAAACCATCGATATATCGATAGACTACTATGTTGTGTACCTAAAGAACGACTTTGGACATGTTTGGGTTGTGTAATACACTACCAGGCGCAGTTTCTACATTACAGACGCTTTGTAGGCCCTTGCCCGATGTGGAGAATAGTGTAACAACAATGAAACCATCGATATATCGATAGACTACTATGTTGTGTACCTAAAGAACGACTTTGGACATGTTTGGGTTGTGTCAAACACTACCAAGCGCAGTTTCTACATTACAGACGCTTTGTAGGCCCTTGCCCGATGTGGAGAATAGTGTAACAACAATGAAACCATCGATATATCGATAGACTACTATGTTCTGTACCTTAAGAACGACTTTGGACATGATTCGGTTGTATAATACACTACCAGGCGCAGTTTCTACATTACAGACGCTTTGTAGGCCCTTGCCCGATGTAGGGAATAGTGTAACAACAATGAAACCATCGATATATCGATAGACTACTATGTTCTGTACCTAAAGAACGACTTTGGACATGTTTGGGTTGTGTAATACACTACCAGGCGCAGTTTCTACATTACAGACGCTTTGTAGGCCCTTGCCCGATGTGGAGAATAGTGTAACAACAATGAAACCATCGATATATCGATAGACTACTATGTTGTGTACCTAAAGAACGACTTTGGACATGTTTGGGTTGTGTCAAACACTACCAAGCGCAGTTTCTACATTACAGACGCTTTGTAGGCCCTTGCCCGATGTAGGGAATAGTGTAACAACAATGAAACCATCGATATATCGATAGTCTACTATGTTCTGTACCTTAAGAACGACTTTGGACATGATTCGGTTGTATAATACACTACCAGGCGCAGTTTCTACATTACAGACGCTTTGTAGGCCCTTGCCCGATGTGGAGAATAGTGTAACAACAATGAAACCATCGATATATCGATAGACTACTATGTTGTGTACCTAACGAACGACTTTGGACATGTTTGGGTTGTGTCAAACACTACCAAGCGCAGTTTCTACATTACAGACGCTTTGTAGGCCCTTGCCCGATGTAGGGAATAGTGTAACAACAATGAAACCATCGATATATCGATAGACTACTATGTTCTGTACCTTAAGAACGACTTTGGACATGATTCGGTTGTATAATACACTACCAGGCGCAGTTTCTACATTACAGACGCTTTGTAGGCCCTTGCCCGATGTAGGGAATAGTGTAACAACAATGAAACCATCGATATATCGATAGACTACTATGTTGTGTACCTAAAGAACGACTTTGGACATGTTTGGGTTGTGTAATACACTACCAGGCGCAGTTTCTACATTACAGACGCTTTGTAGGCCCTTGCCCGATGTGGAGAATAGTGTAACAACAATGAAACCATCGATATATCGATAGACTACTATGTTGTGTACCTAACGAACGACTTTGGACATGTTTGGGTTGTGTCAAACACTACCAAGCGCAGTTTCTACATTACAGACGCTTTGTAGGCCCTTGCCCGATGTAGGGAATAGTGTAACAACAATGAAACCATCGATATATCGATAGACTACTATGTTGTGTACCTAAAGAACGACTTTGGACATGTTTGGGTTGTGTAATACACTACCAGGCGCAGTTTCTACATTACAGACGCTTTGTAGGCCCTTGCCCGATGTGGAGAATAGTGTAACAACAATGAAACCATCGATATATCGATAGACTACTATGTTCTGTACCTAAAGAACGACTTTGGACATGTTTGGGTTGTGTCAAACACTACCAAGCGCAGTTTCTACATTACAGACGCTTTGTAGGCCCTTGCCCGATGTGGAGAATAGTGTAACAACAATGAAACCATCGATATATCGATAGACTACTATGTTGTGTACCTAAAGAACCACTTTGGACATGTTTGGGTTGTGTCAAACACTACCAAGCGCAGTTTCTACATTACAGACGCTTTGTAGGCCCTTGCCCGATGTAGGGAATAGTGTAACAACAATGAAACCATCGATATATCGATAGACTACTATGTTCTGTACCTTAAGAACGACTTTGGACATGATTCGGTTGTATAATACACTACCAGGCGCAGTTTCTACATTACAGACGCTTTGTAGGCCCTTGCCCGATGTAGGGAATAGTGTAACAACAATGAAACCATCGATATATCGATAGACTACTATGTTGTGTACCTAAAGAACGACTTTGGACATGTTTGGGTTGTGTAATACACTACCAGGCGCAGTTTCTACATTACAGACGCTTTGTAGGCCCTTGCCCGATGTGGAGAATAGTGTAACAACAATGAAACCATCGATATATCGATAGACTACTATGTTGTGTACCTAAAGAACGACTTTGGACATGTTTGGGTTGTGTTAAACACTACCAAGCGCAGTTTCTACATTACAGACGCTTTGTAGGCCCTTGCCCGATGTGGAGAATAGTGTAACAACAATGAAACCATCGATATATCGATAGACTACTATGTTGTGCACCTAAAGAACGACTTTGGACATGTTTGGGTTGTGTCAAACACTTACCAAGCGAAGTTTCTACTTTACAGACGCTTTGTAGGCCCTTGCCCGATGTAGGGAATAGTGTAACAACAATGAAACCATCGATATATCGATAGACTACTATGTTGTGTAGCTAACGAACGACTTTGGACATGTTTGGGTTGTGTCAAACACTACCAAGCGCAGTTTCTACATTACAGACGCTTTGTAGGCCCTTGCCCGATGTAGGGAATAGTGTAACAACAATGAAACCATCGATATATCGATAGACTACTATGTTCTGTACCTTAAGAACGACTTTGGACATGATTCGGTTGTATAATACACTACCAGGCGCAGTTTCTACATTACAGACGCTTTGTAGGCCCTTGCCCGATGTAGGGAATAGTGTAACAACAATGAAACCATCGATATATCGATAGACTACTATGTTGTGTACCTAAAGAACGACTTTGGACATGTTTGGATTGTATAATACACTACCAGGCGCAGTTTCTACATTACAGACGCTTTGTAGGCCCTTGCCCGATGTGGAGAATAGTGTAACAAGAATGAAACCATCGATATATCGATAGACTACCATGTTGTGTACCTAAAGAACGACTTTGGACATGATTGTGTTGTATAATACACTACCAAGCGCAGTTTCTACATTACAGACGCTTTGTAGGCCCTTGCCCGATGTAGGGAATAGTGTAACAACAATGAAACCATCGATATATCGATAGACTACTATGTTGTGTACCTAAAGAACGACTTTGGACATGTTTGGGTTGTGTCAAACACTACCAAGCGCAGTTTCTACATTACAGACGCTTTGTAGGCCCTTGCCCGATGTGGAGAATAGTGTAACAACAATGAAACCATCGATATATCGATAGACTACTATGTTGTGTACCTAAAGAACGACTTTGGACATGTTTGGGTTGTGTCAAACACTACCAAGCGCAGTTTCTACATTACAGACGCTTTGTAGGCCCTTGCCCGATGTGGAGAATAGTGTAACAACAATGAAACCATCGATATATCGATAGACTACTATGTTGTGTACCTAAAGAACGACTTTGGACATGTTTGGGTTGTGTCAAACACTACCAAGCGCAGTTTCTACATTACAGACGCTTTGTAGGCCCTTGCCCGATGTGGAGAATAGTGTAACAACAATGAAACCATCGATATATCGATAGACTACTATGTTCTGTACCTTAAGAACGACTTTGGACATGATTCGGTTGTATAATACACTACCAGGCGCAGTTTCTACATTACAGACGCTTTGTAGGCCCTTGCCCGATGTAGGGAATAGTGTAACAACAATGAAACCATCGATATATCGATAGACTACTATGTTCTGTACCTAAAGAACGACTTTGGACATGTTTGGGTTGTGTAATACACTACCAGGCGCAGTTTCTACATTACAGACGCTTTGTAGGCCCTTGCCCGATGTGGAGAATAGTGTAACAACAATGAAACCATCGATATATCGATAGACTACTATGTTGTGTACCTAAAGAACGACTTTGGACATGTTTGGGTTGTGTCAAACACTACCAAGCGCAGTTTCTACATTACAGACGCTTTGTAGGCCCTTGCCCGATGTAGGGAATAGTGTAACAACAATGAAACCATCGATATATCGATAGACTACTATGTTCTGTACCTTAAGAACGACTTTGGACATGATTCGGTTGTATAATACACTACCAGGCGCAGTTTCTACATTACAGACGCTTTGTAGGCCCTTGCCCGATGTAGGGAATAGTGTAACAACAATGAAACCATCGATATATCGATAGACTACTATGTTGTGTACCTAAAGAACGACTTTGGACATGTTTGGGTTGTGTAATACACTACCAGGCGCAGTTTCTACATTACAGACGCTTTGTAGGCCCTTGCCCGATGTGGAGAATAGTGTAACAACAATGAAACCATCGATATATCGATAGACTACTATGTTGTGTACCTAAAGAACGACTTTGGACATGTTTGGGTTGTGTTAAACACTACCAAGCGCAGTTTCTACATTACAGACGCTTTGTAGGCCCTTGCCCGATGTGGAGAATAGTGTAACAACAATGAAACCATCTCGATAGACTACTATGTTGTGCACCTAAAGAACGACTTTGGACATGTTTGGGTTGTGTCAAACACTTACCAAGCGAAGTTTCTACTTTACAGACGCTTTGTAGGCCCTTGCCCGATGTAGGGAATAGTGTAACAACAATGAAACCATCGATATATCGATAGACTACTATGTTGTGTAGCTAACGAACGACTTTGGACATGTTTGGGTTGTGTCAAACACTACCAAGCGCAGTTTCTACATTACAGACGCTTTGTAGGCCCTTGCCCGATGTAGGGAATAGTGTAACAACAATGAAACCATCGATATATCGATAGACTACTATGTTCTGTACCTTAAGAACGACTTTGGACATGATTCGGTTGTATAATACACTACCAGGCGCAGTTTCTACATTACAGACGCTTTGTAGGCCCTTGCCCGATGTAGGGAATAGTGTAACAACAATGAAACCATCGATATATCGATAGACTACTATGTTGTGTACCTAAAGAACGACTTTGGACATGTTTGGATTGTATAATACACTACCAGGCGCAGTTTCTACATTACAGACGCTTTGTAGGCCCTTGCCCGATGTGGATTATAGTGTAACAAGAATGAAACCATCGATATATCGATAGACTACCATGTTGTGTACCTAAAGAACGACTTTGGACATGATTGTGTTGTATAATACACTACCAAGCGCAGTTTCTACATTACAGACGCTTTGTAGGCCCTTGCCCGATGTAGGGAATAGTGTAACAACAATGAAACCATCGATATATCGATAGACTACTATGTTGTGTACCTAAAGAACGACTTTGGACATGATTGGGTTGTATAATACACTACCAAGCGCAGTTTCTACATTACAGACGCTTTGTAGGCCCTTGCCCGATGTAGAGAATAGTGTAACAACAATGAAACCATCGATATATCGATAGACTACTATGTTGTGTACCTAAAGAACGACTTTGGACATGATTGTGTTGTATAATACACTACCAAGCGCAGTTTCTACATTACAGACGCTTTGTAGGCCCTTGCCCGATGTAGGGAATAGTGTAACAACAATGAAACCATCGATATATCGATAGACTACTATGTTCTGTACCTTAAGAACGACTTTGGACATGATTCGGTTGTATAATACACTACCAGGCGCAGTTTCTACATTACAGACGCTTTGTAGGCCCTTGCCCGATGTAGGGAATAGTGTAACAACAATGAAACCATCGATATATCGATAGACTACTATGTTGTGTACCTAAAGAACGACTTTGGACATGTTTGGATTGTATAATACACTACCAGGCGCAGTTTCTACATTACAGACGCTTTGTAGGCCCTTGCCCGATGTGGATTATAGTGTAACAAGAATGAAACCATCGATATATCGATAGACTACCATGTTGTGTACCTAAAGAACGACTTTGGACATGATTGTGTTGTATAATACACTACCAAGCGCAGTTTCTACATTACAGACGCTTTGTAGGCCCTTGCCCGATGTAGGGAATAGTGTAACAACAATGAAACCATCGATATATCGATAGACTACTATGTTGTGTACCTAAAGAACGACTTTGGACATGATTGGGTTGTATAATACACTACCAAGCGCAGTTTCTACATTACAGACGCTTTGTAGGCCCTTGCCCGATGTAGAGAATAGTGTAACAACAATGAAACCATCGATATATCGATAGACTACTATGTTGTGTACCTAAAGAACGACTTTGGACATGTTTGGGTTGTGTAATACACTACCAGGCGCAGTTTCTACATTACAGACGCTTTGTAGGCCCTTGCCCGATGTGGAGAATAGTGTAACAACAATGAAACCATCGATATATCGATAGACTACTATGTTGTGTACCTAAAGAACGACTTTGGACATGTTTGGGTTGTGTCAAACACTACCAAGCGCAGTTTCTACATTACAGACGCTTTGTAGGCCCTTGCCCGATGTAGGGAATAGTGTAACAACAATGAAACCATCGATATATCGATAGACTACTATGTTCTGTACCTTAAGAACGACTTTGGACATGATTCGGTTGTATAATACACTACCAGGCGCAGTTTCTACATTACAGACGCTTTGTAGGCCCTTGCCCGATGTAGGGAATAGTGTAACAACAATGAAACCATCGATATATCGATAGACTACTATGTTGTGTACCTAAAGAACGACTTTGGACATGTTTGGGTTGTGTAATACACTACCAGGCGCAGTTTCTACATTACAGACGCTTTGTAGGCCCTTGCCCGATGTGGAGAATAGTGTAACAACAATGAAACCATCGATATATCGATAGACTACTATGTTGTGTACCTAAAGAACGACTTTGGACATGTTTGGGTTGTGTCAAACACTACCAAGCGCAGTTTCTACATTACAGACGCTTTGTAGGCCCTTGCCCGATGTGGAGAATAGTGTAACAACAATGAAACCATCGATATATCGATAGACTACTATGTTGTGCACCTAAAGAACGACTTTGGACATGTTTGGGTTGTGTCAAACACTTACCAAGCGAAGTTTCTACTTTACAGACGCTTTGTAGGCCCTTGCCCGATGTAGGGAATAGTGTAACAACAATGAAACCATCGATATATCGATAGACTACTATGTTGTGTACCTAACGAACGACTTTGGACATGTTTGGGTTGTGTCAAACACTACCAAGCGCAGTTTCTACATTACAGACGCTTTGTAGGCCCTTGCCCGATGTAGGGAATAGTGTAACAACAATGAAACCATCGATATATCGATAGACTACTATGTTGTGCACCTAAAGAACGACTTTGGACATGTTTGGGTTGTGTCAAACACTACCAAGCGCAGTTTCTACATTACAGACGCTTTGTAGGCCCTTGCCCGATGTAGAGAATAGTGTAACAACAATGAAACCATCGATATATCGATAGACTACTATGTTGTGCACCTAAAGAACGACTTTGGACATGTTTGGGTTGTGTCAAACACTTACCAAGCGAAGTTTCTACTTTACAGACGCTTTGTAGGCCCTTGCCCGATGTAGGGAATAGTGTAACAACAATGAAACCATCGATATATCGATAGACTACTATGTTGTGTACCTAACGAACGACTTTGGACATGTTTGGGTTGTGTCAAACACTACCAAGCGCAGTTTCTACATTACAGACGCTTTGTAGGCCCTTGCCCGATGTAGGGAATAGTGTAACAACAATGAAACCATCGATATATCGATAGACTACTATGTTCTGTACCTTAAGAACGACTTTGGACATGATTCGGTTGTATAATACACTACCAGGCGCAGTTTCTACATTACAGACGCTTTGTAGGCCCTTGCCCGATGTAGGGAATAGTGTAACAACAATGAAACCATCGATATATCGATAGACTACTATGTTGTGTACCTAAAGAACGACTTTGGACATGTTTGGATTGTATAATACACTACCAGGCGCAGTTTCTACATTACAGACGCTTTGTAGGCCCTTGCCCGATGTGGAGAATAGTGTAACAACAATGAAACCATCGATATATCGATAGACTACCATGTTGTGTACCTAAAGAACGACTTTGGACATGATTGTGTTGTATAATACACTACCAAGCGCAGTTTCTACATTACAGACGCTTTGTAGGCCCTTGCCCGATGTAGAGAATAGTGTAACAACAATGAAACCATCGATATATCGATAGACTACTATGTTGTGTACCTAAAGAACGACTTTGGACATGTTTGGGTTGTGTCAAACACTACCAAGCGCAGTTTCTACATTACAGACGCTTTGTAGGCCCTTGCCCGATGTAGGGAATAGTGTAACAACAATGAAACCATCGATATATCGATAGACTACTATGTTCTGTACCTTAAGAACGACTTTGGACATGATTCGGTTGTATAATACACTACCAGGCGCAGTTTCTACATTACAGACGCTTTGTAGGCCCTTGCCCGATGTAGGGAATAGTGTAACAACAATGAAACCATCGATATATCGATAGACTACTATGTTGTGTACCTAAAGAACGACTTTGGACATGTTTGGGTTGTGTAATACACTACCAGGCGCAGTTTCTACATTACAGACGCTTTGTAGGCCCTTGCCCGATGTGGAGAATAGTGTAACAACAATGAAACCATCGATATATCGATAGACTACTATGTTGTGTACCTAAAGAACGACTTTGGACATGTTTGGGTTGTGTCAAACACTACCAAGCGCAGTTTCTACATTACAGACGCTTTGTAGGCCCTTGCCCGATGTGGAGAATAGTGTAACAACAATGAAACCATCGATATATCGATAGACTACTATGTTGTGCACCTAAAGAACGACTTTGGACATGTTTGGGTTGTGTCAAACACTTACCAAGCGAAGTTTCTACTTTACAGACGCTTTGTAGGCCCTTGCCCGATGTAGGGAATAGTGTAACAACAATGAAACCATCGATATATCGATAGACTACTATGTTGTGTACCTAACGAACGACTTTGGACATGTTTGGGTTGTGTCAAACACTACCAAGCGCAGTTTCTACATTACAGACGCTTTGTAGGCCCTTGCCCGATGTAGGGAATAGTGTAACAACAATGAAACCATCGATATATCGATAGACTACTATGTTCTGTACCTTAAGAACGACTTTGGACATGATTCGGTTGTATAATACACTACCAGGCGCAGTTTCTACATTACAGACGCTTTGTAGGCCCTTGCCCGATGTAGGGAATAGTGTAACAACAATGAAACCATCGATATATCGATAGACTACTATGTTGTGTACCTAAAGAACGACTTTGGACATGTTTGGATTGTATAATACACTACCAGGCGCAGTTTCTACATTACAGACGCTTTGTAGGCCCTTGCCCGATGTGGAGAATAGTGTAACAACAATGAAACCATCGATATATCGATAGACTACCATGTTGTGTACCTAAAGAGCGACTTTGGACATGATTGTGTTGTATAATACACTACCAAGCGCAGTTTCTACATTACAGACGCTTTGTAGGCCCTTGCCCGATGTAGGGAATAGTGTAACAACAATGAAACCATCGATATATCGATAGACTACTATGTTGTGTACCTAAAGAACGACTTTGGACATGATTGGGTTGTATAATACACTACCAAGCGCAGTTTCTACATTACAGACGCTTTGTAGGCCCTTGCCCGATGTAGAGAATAGTGTAACAACAATGAAACCATCGATATATCGATAGACTACTATGTTGTGTACCTAAAGAACGACTTTGGACATGTTTGGGTTGTGTAATACACTACCAGGCGCAGTTTCTACATTACAGACGCTTTGTAGGCCCTTGCCCGATGTGGAGAATAGTGTAACAACAATGAAACCATCGATATATCGATAGACTACTATGTTGTGTACCTAAAGAACGACTTTGGACATGTTTGGGTTGTGTCAAACACTACCAAGCGCAGTTTCTACATTACAGACGCTTTGTAGGCCCTTGCCCGATGTAGGGAATAGTGTAACAACAATGAAACCATCGATATATCGATAGACTACTATGTTCTGTACCTTAAGAACGACTTTGGACATGATTCGGTTGTATAATACACTACCAGGCGCAGTTTCTACATTACAGACGCTTTGTAGGCCCTTGCCCGATGTAGGGAATAGTGTAACAACAATGAAACCATCGATATATCGATAGACTACTATGTTGTGTACCTAAAGAACGACTTTGGACATGTTTGGGTTGTGTAATACACTACCAGGCGCAGTTTCTACATTACAGACGCTTTGTAGGCCCTTGCCCGATGTGGAGAATAGTGTAACAACAATGAAACCATCGATATATCGATAGACTACTATGTTGTGTACCTAAAGAACGACTTTGGACATGTTTGGGTTGTGTCAAACACTACCAAGCGCAGTTTCTACATTACAGACGCTTTGTAGGCCCTTGCCCGATGTGGAGAATAGTGTAACAACAATGAAACCATCGATATATCGATAGACTACTATGTTGTGCACCTAAAGAACGACTTTGGACATGTTTGGGTTGTGTCAAACACTTACCAAGCGAAGTTTCTACTTTACAGACGCTTTGTAGGCCCTTGCCCGATGTAGGGAATAGTGAAACAACAATGAAACCATCGATATATCGATAGACTACTATGTTGTGTACCTAAAGAACGACTTTGGACATGTTTGGGTTGTGTCAAACACTACCAAGCGCAGTTTCTACATTACAGACGCTTTGTAGGCCCTTGCCCGATGTAGGGAATAGTGTAACAACAATGAAACCATCGATATATCGATAGACTACTATGTTCTGTACCTTAAGAACGACTTTGGACATGATTCGGTTGTATAATACACTACCAGGCGCAGTTTCTACATTACAGACGCTTTGTAGGCCCTTGCCCGATGTAGGGAATAGTGTAACAACAATGAAACCATCGATATATCGATAGACTACTATGTTGTGTACCTAAAGAACGACTTTGGACATGTTTGGATTGTATAATACACTACCAGGCGCAGTTTCTACATTACAGACGCTTTGTAGGCCCTTGCCCGATGTGGAGAATAGTGTAACAAGAATGAAACCATCGATATATCGATAGACTACCATGTTGTGTACCTAAAGAACGACTTTGGACATGATTGTGTTGTATAATACACAACCAAGCGCAGTTTCTACATTACAGACGCTTTGTAGGCCCTTGCCCGATGTAGGGAATAGTGTAACAACAATGAAACCATCGATATATCGATAGACTACTATGTTGTGTACCTAAAGAACGACTTTGGACATGATTGGGTTGTATAATACACTACCAAGCGCAGTTTCTACATTACAGACGCTTTGTAGGCCCTTGCCCGATGTAGAGAATAGTGTAACAACAATGAAACCATCGATATATCGATAGACTACTATGTTGTGTACCTAAAGAACGACTTTGGACATGTTTGGGTTGTGTAATACACTACCAGGCGCAGTTTCTACATTACAGACGCTTTGTAGGCCCTTGCCCGATGTGGAGAATAGTGTAACAACAATGAAACCATCGATATATCGATAGACTACTATGTTGTGTACCTAAAGAACGACTTTGGACATGTTTGGGTTGTGTCAAACACTACCAAGCGCAGTTTCTACATTACAGACGCTTTGTAGGCCCTTGCCCGATGTGGAGAATAGTGTAACAACAATGAAACCATCGATATATCGATAGACTACTATGTTGTGTACCTAAAGAACGACTTTGGACATGTTTGGGTTGTGTCAAACACTACCAAGCGCAGTTTCTACATTACAGACGCTTTGTAGGCCCTTGCCCGATGTGGAGAATAGTGTAACAACAATGAAACCATCGATATATCGATAGACTACTATGTTGTGTACCTAAAGAACGACTTTGGACATGTTTGGGTTGTGTCAAACACTACCAAGCGCAGTTTCTACATTACAGACGCTTTGTAGGCCCTTGCCCGATGTAGGGAATAGTGTAACAACAATGAAACCATCGATATATCGATAGACTACTATGTTCTGTACCTTAAGAACGACTTTGGACATGATTCGGTTGTATAATACACTACCAGGCGCAGTTTCTACATTACAGACGCTTTGTAGGCCCTTGCCCGATGTGGAGAATAGTGTAACAACAATGAAACCATCGATATATCGATAGACTACTATGTTGTGTACCTAAAGAACGACTTTGGACATGTTTGGGTTGTGTCAAACACTACCAAGCGCAGTTTCTACATTACAGACGCTTTGTAGGCCCTTGCCCGATGTGGAGAATAGTGTAACAACAATGAAACCATCGATATATCGATAGACTACTATGTTGTGTACCTAAAGAACGACTTTGGACATGTTTGGGTTGTGTCAAACACTAACAAGCGCAGTTTCTACATTACAGACGCTTTGTAGGCCCTTGCCCGATGTGGAGAATAGTGTAACAACAATGAAACCATCGATATATCGATAGACTACTATGTTCTGTACCTTAAGAACGACTTTGGACATGATTCGGTTGTATAATACACTACCAGGCGCAGTTTCTACATTACAGACGCTTTGTAGGCCCTTGCCCGATGTAGGGAATAGTGTAACAACAATGAAACCATCGATATATCGATAGACTACTATGTTCTGTACCTTAAGAACGACTTTGGACATGATTCCGTTGTATAATACACTACCAGGCGCAGTTTCTACATTACAGACGCTTTGTAGGCCCTTGCCCGATGTAGGGAATAGTGTAACAACAATGAAACCATCGATATATCGATAGACTACTATGTTGTGTACCTAAAGAACGACTTTGGACATGTTTGGGTTGTGTAATACACTACCAGGCGCAGTTTCTACATTACAGACGCTTTGTAGGCCCTTGCCCGATGTGGAGAATAGTGTAACAACAATGAAACCATCGATATATCGATAGACTACTATGTTGTGTACCTAAAGAACGACTTTGGACATGTTTGGGTTGTGTCAAACACTACCAAGCGCAGTTTCTACATTACAGACGCTTTGTAGGCCCTTGCCCGATGTGGAGAATAGTGTAACAACAATGAAACCATCGATATATCGATAGACTACTATGTTGTGTACCTAAAGAACGACTTTGGACATGTTTGGGTTGTGTCAAACACTACCAAGCGCAGTTTCTACATTACAGACGCTTTGTAGGCCCTTGCCCGATGTGGAGAATAGTGTAACAACAATGAAACCATCGATATATCGATAGACTACTATGTTGTGTACCTAAAGAACGACTTTGGACATGTTTGGGTTGTGTCAAACACTACCAAGCGCAGTTTCTACATTACAGACGCTTTGTAGGCCCTTGCCCGATGTAGGGAATAGTGTAACAACAATGAAACCATCGATATATCGATAGACTACTATGTTCTGTACCTAAAGAACGACTTTGGACATGATTGGGTTGTGTAATACACTACCAGGCGCGGTTTCTACATTACAGACGCTTTGTAGGCCCTTGCCCGATGTAGGGAATAGTGTAACAACAATGAAACCATCGATATATCGATAGACTACTATGTTGTGTACCTAAAGAACGACTTTGGACATGTTTGGGTTGTGTAATACACTACCAGGCGCAGTTTCTACATTACAGACGCTTTGTAGGCCCTTGCCCGATGTGGAGAATAGTGTAACAACAATGAAACCATCGATATATCGATAGACTACTATGTTGTGTACCTAAAGAACGACTTTGGACATGTTTGGGTTGTGTCAAACACTACCAAGCGCAGTTTCTACATTACAGACGCTTTGTAGGCCCTTGCCCGATGTGGAGAATAGTGTAACAACAATGAAACCATCGATATATCGATAGACTACTATGTTCTGTACCTTAAGAACGACTTTGGACATGATTGGGTTGTATAATACACTACCAAGCGCAGTTTCTACATTACAGACGCTTTGTAGGCCCTTGCCCGATGTAGGGAATACTGTAACAACAATGAAACCATCGATATATCGATAGACTACTATGTTCTGTACCTAAAGAACGACTTTGGACATGTTTGGGTTGTGTAATACACTACCAGGCACAGTTTCTACATTACAGACGCTTTGTAGGCCCTTGCCCGATGTGGAGAATAGTGTAACAACAATGAAACCATCGATATATCGATAGACTACTATGTTGTGTACCTAAAGAACGACTTTGGACATGTTTGGGTTGTGTCAAACACTACCAAGCGCAGTTTCTACATTACAGACGCTTTGTAGGCCCTTGCCCGATGTAGGGAATAGTGTAACAACAATGAAACCATCGATATATCGATAGACTACTATGTTGTGTACCTAAAGAACGACTTTGGACATGTTTGGGTTGTGTCAAACACTACCAAGCGCAGTTTCTACATTACAGACGCTTTGTAGGCCCTTGCCCGATGTGGAGAATAGTGTAACAACAATGAAACCATCGATATATCGATAGACTACTATGTTGTGTACCTAAAGAACGACTTTGGACATGTTTGGGTTGTGTCAAACACTACCAAGCGCAGTTTCTACATTACAGACGCTTTGTAGGCCCTTGCCCGATGTAGGGAATAGTGTAACAACAATGAAACCATCGATATATCGATAGACTACTATGTTCTGTACCTTAAGAACGACTTTGGACATGATTCGGTTGTATAATACACTACCAGGCGCAGTTTCTACATTACAGACGCTTTGTAGGCCCTTGCCCGATGTAGGGAATAGTGTAACAACAATGAAACCATCGATATATCGATAGACTACTATGTTGTGTACCTAAAGAACGACTTTGGACATGTTTGGGTTGTGTAATACACTACCAGGCGCAGTTTCTACATTACAGACGCTTTGTAGGCCCTTGCCCGATGTGGAGAATAGTGTAACAACAATGAAACCATCGATATATCGATAGACTACTATGTTGTGTACCTAAAGAACGACTTTGGACATGTTTGGGTTGTGTCAAACACTACCAAGCGCAGTTTCTACATTACAGACGCTTTGTAGGCCCTTGCCCGATGTAGGGAATAGTGTAACAACAATGAAACCATCGATGTATCGATAGACTACTATGTTGTGTACCTAAAGAACGACTTTGGACATGATTGGGTTGTATAATACACTACCAAGCGCAGTTTCTACATTACAGACGCTTTGTAGGCCCTTGCCCGATGTAGAGAATAGTGTAACAACAATGAAACCATCGATATATCGATAGACTACTATGTTGTGTACCTAAAGAACGACTTTGGACATGTTTGGGTTGTGTCAAACACTACCAAGCGCAGTTTCTACATTACAGACGCTTTGTAGGCCCTTGCCCGATGTGGAGAATAGTGTAACAACAATGAAACCATCGATATATCGATAGACTTCTATGTTCTGTACCTTAAGAACGACTTTGGACATGATTCGGTTGTATAATACACTACCAGGCGCAGTTTCTACATTACAGACGCTTTGTAGGCCCTTGCCCGATGTAGGGAATAGTGTAACAACAATGAAACCATCGATATATCGATAGACTACTATGTTGTGTACCTAAAGAACGACTTTGGACATGTTTGGGTTGTGTAATACACTACCAGGCGCAGTTTCTACATTACAGACGCTTTGTAGGCCCTTGCCCGATGTGGAGAATAGTGTAACAACAATGAAACCATCGATATATCGATAGACTACTATGTTGTGTACCTAAAGAACGACTTTGGACATGTTTGGGTTGTGTCAAACACTACCAAGCGCAGTTTCTACATTACAGACGCTTTGTAGGCCCTTGCCCGATGTAGGGAATAGTGTAACAACAATGAAACCATCGATATATCGATAGACTACTATGTTGTGTACCTAAAGAACGACTTTGGACATGATTGGGTTGTATAATACACTACCAAGCGCAGTTTCTACATTACAGACGCTTTGTAGGCCCTTGCCCGATGTGGAGAATAGTGTAACAACAATGAAACCATCGATATATCGATAGACTACTATGTTGTGTACCTAAAGAACGACTTTGGACATGTTTGGGTTGTGTCAAACACTACCAAGCGCAGTTTCTACATTACAGACGCTTTGTAGGCCCTTGCCCGATGTGGAGAATAGTGTAACAACAATGAAACCATCGATATATCGATAGACTACTATGTTGTGTACCTAAAGAACGACTTTGGACATGTTTGGGTTGTGTCAAACACTACCAAGCGCAGTTTCTACATTACAGACGCTTTGTAGGCCCTTGCCCGATGTAGGGAATAGTGTAACAACAATGAAACCATCGATATATCGATAGACTACTATGTTCTGTACCTTAAGAACGACTTTGGACATGATTCGGTTGTATAATACACTACCAGGCGCAGTTTCTACATTACAGACGCTTTGTAGGCCCTTGCCCGATGTGGAGAATAGTGTAACAACAATGAAACCATCGATATATCGATAGACTACTATGTTGTGTACCTAAAGAACGACTTTGGACATGTTTGGGTTGTGTCAAACACTACCAAGCGCAGTTTCTACATTACAGACGCTTTGTAGGCCCTTGCCCGATGTGGAGAATAGTGTAACAACAATGAAACCATCGATATATCGATAGACTACTATGTTGTGTACCTAAAGAACGACTTTGGACATGTTTGGGTTGTGTCAAACACTAACAAGCGCAGTTTCTACATTACAGACGCTTTGTAGGCCCTTGCCCGATGTGGAGAATAGTGTAACAACAATGAAACCATCGATATATCGATAGACTACTATGTTCTGTACCTTAAGAACGACTTTGGACATGATTCGGTTGTATAATACACTACCAGGCGCAGTTTCTACATTACAGACGCTTTGTAGGCCCTTGCCCGATGTAGGGAATAGTGTAACAACAATGAAACCATCGATATATCGATAGACTACTATGTTCTGTACCTTAAGAACGACTTTGGACATGATTCCGTTGTATAATACACTACCAGGCGCAGTTTCTACATTACAGACGCTTTGTAGGCCCTTGCCCGATGTAGGGAATAGTGTAACAACAATGAAACCATCGATATATCGATAGACTACTATGTTGTGTACCTATAGAACGACTTTGGACATGTTTGGGTTGTGTAATACACTACCAGGCGCAGTTTCTACATTACAGACGCTTTGTAGGCCCTTGCCCGATGTGGAGAATAGTGTAACAACAATGAAACCATCGATATATCGATAGACTACTATGTTGTGTACCTAAAGAACGACTTTGGACATGTTTGGGTTGTGTCAAACACTACCAAGCGCAGTTTCTACATTACAGACGCTTTGTAGGCCCTTGCCCGATGTGGAGAATAGTGTAACAACAATGAAACCATCGATATATCGATAGACTACTATGTTGTGTACCTAAAGAACGACTTTGGACATGTTTGGGTTGTGTCAAACACTACCAAGCGCAGTTTCTACATTACAGACGCTTTGTAGGCCCTTGCCCGATGTGGAGAATAGTGTAACAACAATGAAACCATCGATATATCGATAGACTACTATGTTGTGTACCTAAAGAACGACTTTGGACATGTTTGGGTTGTGTCAAACACTACCAAGCGCAGTTTCTACATTACAGACGCTTTGTAGGCCCTTGCCCGATGTAGGGAATAGTGTAACAACAATGAAACCATCGATATATCGATAGACTACTATGTTCTGTACCTAAAGAACGACTTTGGACATGATTGTGTTGTATAATACACTACCAAGCGCAGTTTCTACATTACAGACGCTTTGTAGGCCCTTGCCCGATGTGGAGAATAGTGTAACAACAATGAAACCATCGATATATCGATAGACTACTATGTTGTGTACCTAAAGAACGACTTTGGACATGTTTGGGTTGTGTCAAACACTACCAAGCGCAGTTTCTACATTACAGACGCTTTGTAGGCCCTTGCCCGATGTGGAGAATAGTGTAACAACAATGAAACCATCGATATATCGATAGACTACTATGTTCTGTACCTTAAGAACGACTTTGGACATGATTGGGTTGTATAATACACTACCAAGCGCAGTTTCTACATTACAGACGCTTTGTAGGCCCTTGCCCGATGTAGGGAATAGTGTAACAACAATGAAACCATCGATATATCGATAGACTACTATGTTCTGTACCTTAAGAACGACTTTGGACATGTTTGGGTTGTGTAATACACTACCAGGCACAGTTTCTACATTACAGACGCTTTGTAGGCCCTTGCCCGATGTGGAGAATAGTGTAACAACAATGAAACCATCGATATATCGATAGACTACTATGTTGTGTACCTAAAGAACGACTTTGGACATGTTTGGGTTGTGTCAAACACTACCAAGCGCAGTTTCTACATTACAGACGCTTTGTAGGCCCTTGCCCGATGTAGGGAATAGTGTAACAACAATGAAACCATCGATATATCGATAGACTACTATGTTGTGTACCTAAAGAACGACTTTGGACATGTTTGGGTTGTGTCAAACACTACCAAGCGCAGTTTCTACATTACAGACGCTTTGTAGGCCCTTGCCCGATGTGGAGAATAGTGTAACAACAATGAAACCATCGATATATCGATAGACTACTATGTTGTGTACCTAAAGAACGACTTTGGACATGTTTGGGTTGTGTCAAACACTACCAAGCGCAGTTTCTACATTACAGACGCTTTGTAGGCCCTTGCCCGATGTAGGGAATAGTGTAACAACAATGAAACCATCGATATATCGATAGACTACTATGTTCTGTACCTTAAGAACGACTTTGGACATGATTCGGTTGTATAATACACTACCAGGCGCAGTTTCTACATTACAGACGCTTTGTAGGCCCTTGCCCGATGTAGGGAATAGTGTAACAACAATGAAACCATCGATATATCGATAGACTACTATGTTGTGTACCTAAAGAACGACTTTGGACATGTTTGGGTTGTGTAATACACTACCAGGCGCAGTTTCTACATTACAGACGCTTTGTAGGCCCTTGCCCGATGTGGAGAATAGTGTAACAACAATGAAACCATCGATATATCGATAGACTACTATGTTGTGTACCTAAAGAACGACTTTGGACATGTTTGGGTTGTGTCAAACACTACCAAGCGCAGTTTCTACATTACAGACGCTTTGTAGGCCCTTGCCCGATGTAGGGAATAGTGTAACAACAATGAAACCATCGATGTATCGATAGACTACTATGTTGTGTACCTAAAGAACGACTTTGGACATGATTGGGTTGTATAACACACTACCAAGCGCAGTTTCTACATTACAGACGCTTTGTAGGCCCTTGCCCGATGTAGAGAATAGTGTAACAACAATGAAACCATCGATATATCGATAGACTACTATGTTGTGTACCTAAAGAACGACTTTGGACATGTTTGGGTTGTGTCAAACACTACCAAGCGCAGTTTCTACATTACAGACGCTTTGTAGGCCCTTGCCCGATGTGGAGAATAGTGTAACAACAATGAAACCATCGATATATCGATAGACTTCTATGTTCTGTACCTTAAGAACGACTTTGGACATGATTCGGTTGTATAATACACTACCAGGCGCAGTTTCTACATTACAGACGCTTTGTAGGCCCTTGCCCGATGTAGGGAATAGTGTAACAACAATGAAACCATCGATATATCGATAGACTACTATGTTGTGTACCTAAAGAACGACTTTGGACATGTTTGGGTTGTGTAATACACTACCAGGCGCAGTTTCTACATTACAGACGCTTTGTAGGCCCTTGCCCGATGTGGAGAATAGTGTAACAACAATGAAACCATCGATATATCGATAGACTACTATGTTGTGTACCTAAAGAACGACTTTGGACATGTTTGGGTTGTGTCAAACACTACCAAGCGCAGTTTCTACATTACAGACGCTTTGTAGGCCCTTGCCCGATGTAGGGAATAGTGTAACAACAATGAAACCATCGATATATCGATAGACTACTATGTTGTGTACCTAAAGAACGACTTTGGACATGATTGGGTTGTATAATACACTACCAAGCGCAGTTTCTACATTACAGACGCTTTGTAGGCCCTTGCCCGATGTGGAGAATAGTGTAACAACAATGAAACCATCGATATATCGATAGACTACTATGTTGTGTACCTAAAGAACGACTTTGGACATGTTTGGGTTGTGTCAAACACTACCAAGCGCAGTTTCTACATTACAGACGCTTTGTAGGCCCTTGCCCGATGTAGGGAATAGTGTAACAACAATGAAACCATCGATATATCGATAGACTACTATGTTCTGTACCTAAAGAACGACTTTGGACATGATTCGGTTGTATAATACACTACCAGGCGCAGTTTCTACATTACAGACGCTTTGTAGGCCCTTGCCCGATGTAGGGAATAGTGTAACAACAATGAAACCATCGATATATCGATAGACTACTATGTTGTGTACCTAAAGAACGACTTTGGACATGTTTGGGTTGTGTAATACACTACCAGGCGCAGTTTCTACATTACAGACGCTTTGTAGGCCCTTGCCCGATGTGGAGAATAGTGTAACAACAATGAAACCATCGATATATCGATAGACTACTATGTTGTGTACCTAAAGAACGACTTTGGACATGTTTGGGTTGTGTCAAACACTACCAAGCGCAGTTTCTACATTACAGACGCTTTGTAGGCCCTTGCCCGATGTGGAGAATAGTGTAACAACAATGAAACCATCGATATATCGATAGACTACTATGTTGTGCACCTAAAGAACGACTTTGGACATTTTTGGGTTGTGTCAAACACTTACCAAGCGAAGTTTCTACTTTACAGACGCTTTGTAGGCCCTTGCCCGATGTAGGGAATAGTGTAACAACAATGAAACCATCGATATATCGATAGACTACTATGTTGTGTACCTAACGAACGACTTTGGACATGTTTGGGTTGTGTCAAACACTACCAAGCGCAGTTTCTACATTACAGACGCTTTGTAGGCCCTTGCCCGATGTAGGGAATAGTGTAACAACAATGAAACCATCGATATATCGATAGACTACTATGTTCTGTACCTTAAGAACGACTTTGGACATGATTCGGTTGTATAATACACTACCAGGCGCAGTTTCTACATTACAGACGCTTTGTAGGCCCTTGCCCGATGTAGGGAATAGTGTAACAACAATGAAACCATCGATATATCGATAGACTACTATGTTGTGTACCTAAAGAACGACTTTGGACATGTTTGGATTGTATAATACACTACCAGGCGCAGTTTCTACATTACAGACGCTTTGTAGGCCCTTGCCCGATGTGGAGAATAGTGTAACAAGAATGAAACCATCGATATATCGATAGACTACCATGTTGTGTACCTAAAGAACGACTTTGGACATGATTGTGTTGTATAATACACTACCAAGCGCAGTTTCTACATTACAGACGCTTTGTAGGCCCTTGCCCGATGTAGGGAATAGTGTAACAACAATGAAACCATCGATATATCGATAGACTACTATGTTGTGTACCTAAAGAACGACTTTGGACATGATTGGGTTGTATAATACACTACCAAGCGCAGTTTCTACATTACAGACGCTTTGTAGGCCCTTGCCCGATGTAGAGAATAGTGTAACAACAATGAAACCATCGATATATCGATAGACTACTATGTTGTGTACCTAAAGAACGACTTTGGACATGTTTGGGTTGTGTTATACACTACCAGGCGCAGTTTCTACATTACAGACGCTTTGTAGGCCCTTGCCCGATGTGGAGAATAGTGTAACAACAATGAAACCATCGATATATCGATAGACTACTATGTTGTGTACCTAAAGAACGACTTTGGACATGTTTGGGTTGTGTCAAACACTACCAAGCGCAGTTTCTACATTACAGACGCTTTGTAGGCCCTTGCCCGATGTGGAGAATAGTGTAACAACAATGAAACCATCGATATATCGATAGACTACTATGTTGTGTACCTAAAGAACGACTTTGGACATGTTTGGGTTGTGTCAAACACTACCAAGCGCAGTTTCTACATTACAGACGCTTTGTAGGCCCTTGCCCGATGTGGAGAATAGTGTAACAACAATGAAACCATCGATATATCGATAGACTACTATGTTGTGTACCTAAAGAACGACTTTGGACATGTTTGGGTTGTGTCAAACACTAACAAGCGCAGTTTCTACATTACAGACGCTTTGTAGGCCCTTGCCCGATGTAGGGAATAGTGTAACAACAATGAAACCATCGATATATCGATAGACTACTATGTTGTGTACCTAAAGAACGACTTTGGACATGATTGGGTTGTATAATACACTACCAAGCGCAGTTTCTACATTACAGACGCTTTGTAGGCCCTTGCCCGATGTAGAGAATAGTGTAACAACAATGAAACCATCGATATATCGATAGACTACTATGTTGTGTACCTAAAGAACGACTTTGGACATGTTTGGGTTGTGTTATACACTACCAGGCGCAGTTTCTACATTACAGACGCTTTGTAGGCCCTTGCCCGATGTGGAGAATAGTGTAACAACAATGAAACCATCGATATATCGATAGACTACTATGTTGTGTACCTAAAGAACGACTTTGGACATGTTTGGGTTGTGTCAAACACTACCAAGCGCAGTTTCTACATTACAGACGCTTTGTAGGCCCTTGCCCGATGTGGAGAATAGTGTAACAACAATGAAACCATCGATATATCGATAGACTACTATGTTGTGTACCTAAAGAACGACTTTGGACATGTTTGGGTTGTGTCAAACACTACCAAGCGCAGTTTCTACATTACAGACGCTTTGTAGGCCCTTGCCCGATGTGGAGAATAGTGTAACAACAATGAAACCATCGATATATCGATAGACTACTATGTTGTGTACCTAAAGAACGACTTTGGACATGTTTGGGTTGTGTCAAACACTAACAAGCGCAGTTTCTACATTACAGACGCTTTGTAGGCCCTTGCCCGATGTAGGGAATAGTGTAACAACAATGAAACCATCGATATATCGATAGACTACTATGTTCTGTACCTTAAGAACGACTTTGGACATGATTCGGTTGTATAATACACTACCAGGCGCAGTTTCTACATTACAGACGCTTTGTAGGCCCTTGCCCGATGTAGGGAATAGTGTAGCAACAATGAAACCATCGATATATCGATAGACTACTATGTTGTGTACCTAAAGAACGACTTTGGACATGTTTGGGTTGTGTCAAACACTACCAGGCGCAGTTTCTACATTACAGACGCTTTGTAGGCCCTTGCCCGATGTGGAGAATAGTGTAACAACAATGAAACCATCGATATATCGATAGACTACTATGTTGTGTACCTAAAGAACGACTTTGGACATGTTTGGGTTGTGTCAAACACTAACAAGCGCAGTTTCTACATTACAGACGCTTTGTAGGCCCTTGCCCGATGTGGAGAATAGTGTAACAACAATGAAACCATCGATATATCGATAGACTACTATGTTGTGTACCTAAAGAACGACTTTGGACATGTTTGGGTTGTGTCAAACACTAACAAGCGCAGTTTCTACATTACAGACGCTTTGTAGGCCCTTGCCCGATGTGGAGAATAGTGTAACAACAATGAAACCATCGATATATCGATAGACTACTATGTTCTGTACCTTAAGAACGACTTTGGACATGATTCGGTTGTATAATACACTACCAGGCGCAGTTTCTACATTACAGACGCTTTGTAGGCCCTTGCCCGATGTAGGGAATAGTGTAACAACAATGAAACCATCGATATATCGATAGACTACTATGTTCTGTACCTAAAGAACGACTTTGGACATGTTTGGGTTGTGTAATACACTACCAGGCACAGTTTCTACATTACAGACGCTTTGTAGGCCCTTGCCCGATGTGGAGAATAGTGTAACAACAATGAAACCATCGATATATCGATAGACTACTATGTTGTGTACCTAAAGAACGACTTTGGACATGTTTGGGTTGTGTCAAACACTACCAAGCGCAGTTTCTACATTACAGACGCTTTGTAGGCCCTTGCCCGATGTAGGGAATAGTGTAACAACAATGAAACCATCGATATATCGATAGACTACTATGTTCTGTACCTTAAGAACGACTTTGGACATGATTCGGTTGTATAATACACTACCAGGCGCAGTTTCTACATTACAGACGCTTTGTAGGCCCTTGCCCGATGTGGAGAATAGTGTAACAACAATGAAACCATCGATATATCGATAGACTACTATGTTGTGTACCTAACGAACGACTTTGGACATGTTTGGGTTGTGTCAAACACTACCAAGCGCAGTTTCTACATTACAGACGCTTTGTAGGCCCTTGCCCGATGTAGGGAATAGTGTAACAACAATGAAACCATCGATATATCGATAGACTACTATGTTCTGTACCTTAAGAACGACTTTGGACATGATTCGGTTGTATAATACACTACCAAGCGCAGTTTCTACATTACAGACGCTTTGTAGGCCCTTGCCCGATGTAGGGAATAGTGTAACAACAATGAAACCATCGATATATCGATAGACTACTATGTTGTGTACCTAAAGAACGACTTTGGACATGTTTGGGTTGTGTAATACACTACCAGGCGCAGTTTCTACATTACAGACGCTTTGTAGGCCCTTGTCCGATGTGGAGAATAGTGTAACAACAATGAAACCATCGATATATCGATAGACTACTATGTTGTGTACCTAAAGAACGACTTTGGACATGTTTGGGTTGTGTCAAACACTACCAAGCGCAGTTTCTACATTACAGACGCTTTGTAGGCCCTTGCCCGATGTGGAGAATAGTGTAACAACAATGAAACCATCGATATATCGATAGACTACTATGTTGTGTACCTAAAGAACGACTTTGGACATGTTTGGGTTGTGTCAAACACTAACAAGCGCAGTTTCTACATTACAGACGCTTTGTAGGCCCTTGCCCGATGTAGGGAATAGTGTAACAACAATGAAACCATCGATATATCGATAGACTACTATGTTCTGTACCTTAAGAACGACTTTGGACATGATTCGGTTGTATAATACACTACCAGGCGCAGTTTCTACATTACAGACGCTTTGTAGGCCCTTGCCCGATGTAGGGAATAGTGTAACAACAATGAAACCATCGATATATCGATGGACTACTATGTTGTGTACCTAAAGAACGACTTTGGACATGTTTGGGTTGTGTAATACACTACCAGGCGCAGTTTCTACATTACAGACGCTTTGTAGGCCCTTGCCCGATGTGGAGAATAGTGTAACAACAATGAAACCATCGATATATCGATAGACTACTATGTTGTGTACCTAAAGAACGACTTTGGACATGTTTGGGTTGTGTCAAACACTACCAAGCGCAGTTTCTACATTACAGACGCTTTGTAGGCCCTTGCCCGATGTGGAGAATAGTGTAACAACAATGAAACCATCGATATATCGATAGACTACTATGTTGTGCACCTAAAGAACGACTTTGGACATGTTTGGGTTGTGTCAAACACTTACCAAGCGAAGTTTCTACTTTACAGACGCTTTGTAGGCCCTTGCCCGATGTAGGGAATAGTGTAACAACAATGAAACCATCGATATATCGATAGACTACTATGTTGTGTACCTAACGAACGACTTTGGACATGTTTGGGTTGTGTCAAACACTACCAAGCGCAGTTTCTACATTACAGACGCTTTGTAGGCCCTTGCCCGATGTAGGGAATAGTGTAACAACAATGAAACCATCGATATATCGATAGACTACTATGTTCTGTACCTTAAGAACGACTTTGGACATGATTCGGTTGTATAATACACTACCAAGCGCAGTTTCTACATTACAGACGCTTTGTAGGCCCTTGCCCGATGTAGGGAATAGTGTAACAACAATGAAACCATCGATATATCGATAGACTACTATGTTGTGTACCTAAAGAACGACTTTGGACATGATTGGGTTGTATAATACACTACCAAGCGCAGTTTCTACATTACAGACGCTTTGTAGGCCCTTGCCCGATGTAGAGAATAGTGTAACAACAATGAAACCATCGATATATCGATAGACTACTATGTTGTGTACCTAAAGAACGACTTTGGACATGTTTGGGTTGTGTAATACACTACCAGGCGCAGTTTCTACATTACAGACGCTTTGTAGGCCCTTGCCCGATGTGGAGAATAGTGTAACAACAATGAAACCATCGATATATCGATAGACTACTATGTTGTGTACCTAAAGAACGACTTTGGACATGTTTGGGTTGTGTCAAACACTACCAAGCGCAGTTTCTACATTACAGACGCTTTGTAGGCCCTTGCCCGATGTGGAGAATAGTGTAACAACAATGAAACCATCGATATATCGATAGACTACTATGTTGTGTACCTAACGAACGACTTTGGACATGTTTGGGTTGTGTCAAACACTACCAAGCGCAGTTTCTACATTACAGACGCTTTGTAGGCCCTTGCCCGATGTAGGGAATAGTGTAACAACAATGAAACCATCGATATATCGATAGACTACTATGTTCTGTACCTTAAGAACGACTTTGGACATGATTCGGTTGTATAATACACTACCAGGCGCAGTTTCTACATTACAGACGCTTTGTAGGCCCTTGCCCGATGTAGGGAATAGTGTAACAACAATGAAACCATCGATATATCGATAGACTACTATGTTGTGTACCTAAAGAACGACTTTGGACATGTTTGGGTTGTGTAATACACTACCAGGCACAGTTTCTACATTACAGACGCTTTGTAGGCCCTTGCCCGATGTGGAGAATAGTGTAACAACAATGAAACCATCGATATATCGATAGACTACTATGTTGTGTACCTAAAGAACGACTTTGGACATGTTTGGGTTGTGTCAAACACTACCAAGCGCAGTTTCTACATTACAGACGCTTTGTAGGCCCTTGCCCGATGTGGAGAATAGTGTAACAACAATGAAACCATCGATATATCGATAGACTACTATGTTCTGTACCTTAAGAACGACTTTGGACATGATTCGGTTGTATAATACACTACCAGGCGCAGTTTCTACATTACAGACGCTTTGTAGGCCCTTGCCCGATGTAGGGAATAGTGTAACAACAATGAAACCATCGATATATCGATAGACTACTATGTTCTGTACCTAACGAACGACTTTGGACATGTTTGGGTTGTGTCAAACACTACCAAGCGCAGTTTCTACATTACAGACGCTTTGTAGGCCCTTGCCCGATGTAGGGAATAGTGTAACAACAATGAAACCATCGATATATCGATAGACTACTATGTTCTGTACCTTAAGAACGACTTTGGACATGATTCGGTTGTATAATACACTACCAGGCGCAGTTTCTACATTACAGACGCTTTGTAGGCCCTTGCCCGATGTAGGGAATAGTGTAACAACAATGAAACCATCGATATATCGATAGACTACTATGTTGTGTACCTAAAGAACGACTTTGGACATGTTTGGGTTGTGTAATACACTACCAGGCGCAGTTTCTACATTACAGACGCTTTGTAGGCCCTTGCCCGATGTGGAGAATAGTGTAACAACAATGAAACCATCGATATATCGATAGACTACTATGTTGTGTACCTAAAGAACGACTTTGGACATGTTTGGGTTGTGTCAAACACTACCAAGCGCAGTTTCTACATTACAGACGCTTTGTAGGCCCTTGCCCGATGTGGAGAATAGTGTAACAACAATGAAACCATCGATATATCGATAGACTACTATGTTGTGTACCTAAAGAACGACTTTGGACATGTTTGGGTTGTGTCAAACACTACCAAGCGCAGTTTCTACATTACAGACACTTTGTAGGCCCTTGCCCGATGTAGGGAATAGTGTAACAACAATGAAACCATCGATATATCGATAGACTACTATGTTCTGTACCTTAAGAACGACTTTGGACATGATTCGGTTGTATAATACACTACCAAGCGCAGTTTCTACATTACAGACGCTTTGTAGGCCCTTGCCCGATGTAGGGAATAGTGTAACAACAATGAAACCATCGATATATCGATAGACTACTATGTTGTGTACCTAAAGAACGACTTTGGACATGTTTGGGTTGTGTAATACACTACCAGGCGCAGTTTCTACATTACAGACGCTTTGTAGGCCCTTGCCCGATGTGGAGAATAGTGTAACAACAATGAAACCATCGATATATCGATAGACTACTATGTTGTGTACCTAAAGAACGACTTTGGACATGTTTGGGTTGTGTCAAACACTACCAAGCGCAGTTTCTACATTACAGACGCTTTGTAGGCCCTTGCCCGATGTGGAGAATAGTGTAACAACAATGAAACCATCGATATATCGATAGACTACTATGTTGTGTACCTAAAGAACGACTTTGGACATGTTTGGTTTGTGTCAAACACTACCAAGCGCAGTTTCTACATTACAGACGCTTTGTAGGCCCTTGCCCGATGTAGGGAATAGTGTAACAACAATGAAACCATCGATATATCGATAGACTACTATGTTCTGTACCTTAAGAACGACTTTGGACATGATTCGGTTGTATAATACACTACCAGGCGCAGTTTCTACATTACAGACGCTTTGTAGGCCCTTGCCCGATGTAGGGAATAGTGTAACAACAATGAAACCATCGATATATCGATAGACTACTATGTTGTGTACCTAAAGAACGACTTTGGACATGTTTGGGTTGTGTAATACACTACCAGGCGCAGTTTCTACATTACAGACGCTTTGTAGGCCCTTGCCCGATGTGGAGAATAGTGTAACAACAATGAAACCATCGATATATCGATAGACTACTATGTTGTGTACCTAAAGAACGACTTTGGACATGTTTGGGTTGTGTCAAACACTACCAAGCGCAGTTTCTACATTACAGACGCTTTGTAGGCCCTTGCCCGATGTGGAGAATAGTGTAACAACAATGAAACCATCGATATATCGATAGACTACTATGTTGTGCACCTAAAGAACGACTTTGGACATGTTTGGGTTGTGTCAAACACTTACCAAGCGAAGTTTCTACATTACAGACGCTTTGTAGGCCCTTGCCCGATGTAGGGAATAGTGTAACAACAATGAAACCATCGATATATCGATAGACTACTATGTTGTGTACCTAACGAACGACTTTGGACATGTTTGGGTTGTGTCAAACACTACCAAGCGCAGTTTCTACATTACAGACGCTTTGTAGGCCCTTGCCCGATGTAGGGAATAGTGTAACAACAATGAAACCATCGATATATCGATAGACTACTATGTTCTGTACCTTAAGAACGACTTTGGACATGATTCGGTTGTATAATACACTACCAGGCGCAGTTTCTACATTACAGACGCTTTGTAGGCCCTTGCCCGATGTAGGGAATAGTGTAACAACAATGAAACCATCGATATATCGATAGACTACTATGTTGTGTACCTAAAGAACGACTTTGGACATGTTTGGATTGTATAATACACTACCAGGCGCAGTTTCTACATTACAGACGCTTTGTAGGCCCTTGCCCGATGTGGAGAATAGTGTAACAACAATGAAACCATCGATATATCGATAGACTACCATGTTGTGTACCTAAAGAACGACTTTGGACATGATTGTGTTGTATAATACACTACCAGGCGCAGTTTCTACATTACAGACGCTTTGTAGGCCCTTGCCCGATGTAGGGAATAGTGTAACAACAATGAAACCATCGATATATCGATAGACTACTATGTTGTGTACCTAAAGAACGACTTTGGACATGTTTGGGTTGTGTAATACACTACCAGGCGCAGTTTCTACATTACAGACGCTTTGTAGGCCCTTGCCCGATGTGGAGAATAGTGTAACAACAATGAAGCCATCGATATATCGATAGACTACTATGTTCTGTACCTTAAGAACGACTTTGGACATGATTCGGTTGTATAATACACTACCAGGCGCAGTTTCTACATTACAGACGCTTTGTAGGCCCTTGCCCGATGTAGGGAATAGTGTAACAACAATGAAACCATCGATATATCGATAGACTACTATGTTCTGTACCTAACGAACGACTTTGGACATGTTTGGGTTGTGTCAAACACTACCAAGCGCAGTTTCTACATTACAGACGCTTTGTAGGCCCTTGCCCGATGTAGGGAATAGTGTAACAACAATGAAACCATCGATATATCGATAGACTACTATGTTGTGTACCTAAAGAACGACTTTGGACATGTTTGGGTTGTGTAATACACTACCAGGCGCAGTTTCTACATTACAGACGCTTTGTAGGCCCTTGCCCGATGTGGAGAATAGTGTAACAACAATGAAACCATCGATATATCGATAGACTACTATGTTGTGTACCTAAAGAACGACTTTGGACATGTTTGGGTTGTGTCAAACACTACCAAGCGCAGTTTCTACATTACAGACGCTTTGTAGGCCCTTGCCCGATGTGGAGAATAGTGTAACAACAATGAAACCATCGATATATCGATAGACTACTATGTTGTGTACCTAAAGAACGACTTTGGACATGTTTGGTTTGTGTCAAACACTACCAAGCGCAGTTTCTACATTACAGACGCTTTGTAGGCCCTTGCCCGATGTAGGGAATAGTGTAACAACAATGAAACCATCGATATATCGATAGACTACTATGTTCTGTACCTTAAGAACGACTTTGGACATGATTCGGTTGTATAATACACTACCAAGCGCAGTTTCTACATTACAGACGCTTTGTAGGCCCTTGCCCGATGTAGGGAATAGTGTAACAACAATGAAACCATCGATATATCGATAGACTACTATGTTGTGTACCTAAAGAACGACTTTGGACATGTTTGGGTTGTGTAATACACTACCAGGCGCAGTTTCTACATTACAGACGCTTTGTAGGCCCTTGCCCGATGTGGAGAATAGTGTAACAACAATGAAACCATCGATATATCGATAGACTACTATGTTGTGTACCTAAAGAACGACTTTGGACATGTTTGGGTTGTGTCAAACACTACCAAGCGCAGTTTCTACATTACAGACGCTTTGTAGGCCCTTGCCCGATGTGGAGAATAGTGTAACAACAATGAAACCATCGATATATCGATAGACTACTATGTTGTGTACCTAAAGAACGACTTTGGACATGTTTGGTTTGTGTCAAACACTACCAAGCGCAGTTTCTACATTACAGACGCTTTGTAGGCCCTTGCCCGATGTAGGGAATAGTGTAACAACAATGAAACCATCGATATATCGATAGACTACTATGTTCTGTACCTTAAGAACGACTTTGGACATGATTCGGTTGTATAACACACTACCAGGCGCAGTTTCTACATTACAGACGCTTTGTAGGCCCTTGCCCGATGTAGGGAATAGTGTAACAAGAATGAAACCATCGATATATCGATAGACTACTATGTTGTGTACCTAAAGAACGACTTTGGACATGTTTGGGTTGTGTAATACACTACCAGGCGCAGTTTCTACATTACAGACGCTTTGTAGGCCCTTGCCCGATGTGGAGAATAGTGTAACAACAATGAAACCATCGATATATCGATAGACTACTATGTTGTGTACCTAAAGAACGACTTTGGACATGTTTGGGTTGTGTCAAACACTACCAAGCGCAGTTTCTACATTACAGACGCTTTGTAGGCCCTTGCCCGATGTGGAGAATAGTGTAACAACAATGAAACCATCGATATATCGATAGACTACTATGTTGTGCACCTAAAGAACGACTTTGGACATGTTTGGGTTGTGTCAAACACTTACCAAGCGAAGTTTCTACATTACAGACGCTTTGTAGGCCCTTGCCCGATGTAGGGAATAGTGTAACAACAATGAAACCATCGATATATCGATAGACTACTATGTTGTGTACCTAACGAACGACTTTGGACATGTTTGGGTTGTGTCAAACACTACCAAGCGCAGTTTCTACATTACAGACGCTTTGTAGGCCCTTGCCCGATGTAGGGAATAGTGTAACAACAATGAAACCATCGATATATCGATAGACTACTATGTTCTGTACCTTAAGAACGACTTTGGACATGATTCGGTTGTATAATACACTACCAGGCGCAGTTTCTACATTACAGACGCTTTGTAGGCCCTTGCCCGATGTAGGGAATAGTGTAACAACAATGAAACCATCGATATATCGATAGACTACTATGTTGTGTACCTAAAGAACGACTTTGGACATGTTTGGATTGTATAATACACTACCAGGCGCAGTTTCTACATTACAGACGCTTTGTAGGCCCTTGCCCGATGTGGAGAATAGTGTAACAACAATGAAACCATCGATATATCGATAGACTACCATGTTGTGTACCTAAAGAACGACTTTGGACATGATTGTGTTGTATAATACACTACCAAGCGCAGTTTCTACATTACAGACGCTTTGTAGGCCCTTGCCCGATGTAGGGAATAGTGTAACAACAATGAAACCATCGATATATCGATAGACTACTATGTTGTGTACCTAAAGAACGACTTTGGACATGTTTGGGTTGTGTAATACACTACCAGGCGCAGTTTCTACATTACAGACGCTTTGTAGGCCCTTGCCCGATGTGGAGAATAGTGTAACAACAATGAAACCATCGATATATCGATAGACTACTATGTTGTGTACCTAAAGAACGACTTTGGACATGTTTGGGTTGTGTCAAACACTACCAAGCGCAGTTTCTACATTACAGACGCTTTGTAGGCCCTTGCCCGATGTGGAGAATAGTGTAACAACAATGAAACCATCGATATATCGATAGACTACTATGTTGTGTACCTAAAGAACGACTTTGGACATGTTTGGTTTGTGTCAAACACTACCAAGCGCAGTTTCTACATTACAGACGCTTTGTAGGCCCTTGCCCGATGTAGGGAATAGTGTAACAACAATGAAACCATCGATATATCGATAGACTACTATGTTCTGTACCTTAAGAACGACTTTGGACATGATTCGGTTGTATAATACACTACCAAGCGCAGTTTCTACATTACAGACGCTTTGTAGGCCCTTGCCCGATGTAGGGAATAGTGTAACAACAATGAAACCATCGATATATCGATAGACTACTATGTTGTGTACCTAAAGAACGACTTTGGACATGTTTGGGTTGTGTAATACACTACCAGGCGCAGTTTCTACATTACAGACGCTTTGTAGGCCCTTGCCCGATGTGGAGAATAGTGTAACAACAATGAAACCATCGATATATCGATAGACTACTATGTTGTGTACCTAAAGAACGACTTTGGACATGTTTGGGTTGTGTCAAACACTACCAAGCGCAGTTTCTACATTACAGACGCTTTGTAGGCCCTTGCCCGATGTGGAGAATAGTGTAACAACAATGAAACCATCGATATATCGATAGACTACTATGTTGTGTACCTAAAGAACGACTTTGGACATGTTTGGTTTGTGTCAAACACTACCAAGCGCAGTTTCTACATTACAGACGCTTTGTAGGCCCTTGCCCGATGTAGGGAATAGTGTAACAACAATGAAACCATCGATATATCGATAGACTACTATGTTCTGTACCTTAAGAACGACTTTGGACATGATTCGGTTGTATAATACACTACCAGGCGCAGTTTCTACATTACAGACGCTTTGTAGGCCCTTGCCCGATGTAGGGAATAGTGTAACAACAATGAAACCATCGATATATCGATAGACTACTATGTTGTGTACCTAAAGAACGACTTTGGACATGTTTGGGTTGTGTAATACACTACCAGGCGCAGTTTCTACATTACAGACGCTTTGTAGGCCCTTGCCCGATGTGGAGAATAGTGTAACAACAATGAAACCATCGATATATCGATAGACTACTATGTTGTGTACCTAAAGAACGACTTTGGACATGTTTGGGTTGTGTCAAACACTACCAAGCGCAGTTTCTACATTACAGACGCTTTGTAGGCCCTTGCCCGATGTGGAGAATAGTGTAACAACAATGAAACCATCGATATATCGATAGACTACTATGTTGTGCACCTAAAGAACGACTTTGGACATGTTTGGGTTGTGTCAAACACTTACCAAGCGAAGTTTCTACATTACAGACGCTTTGTAGGCCCTTGCCCGATGTAGGGAATAGTGTAACAACAATGAAACCATCGATATATCGATAGACTACTATGTTGTGTACCTAACGAACGACTTTGGACATGTTTGGGTTGTGTCAAACACTACCAAGCGCAGTTTCTACATTACAGACGCTTTGTAGGCCCTTGCCCGATGTAGGGAATAGTGTAACAACAATGAAACCATCGATATATCGATAGACTACTATGTTCTGTACCTTAAGAACGACTTTGGACATGATTCGGTTGTATAATACACTACCAGGCGCAGTTTCTACATTACAGACGCTTTGTAGGCCCTTGCCCGATGTAGGGAATAGTGTAACAACAATGAAACCATCGATATATCGATAGACTACTATGTTGTGTACCTAAAGAACGACTTTGGACATGTTTGGATTGTATAATACACTACCAGGCGCAGTTTCTACATTACAGACGCTTTGTAGGCCCTTGCCCGATGTGGAGAATAGTGTAACAACAATGAAACCATCGATATATCGATAGACTACCATGTTGTGTACCTAAAGAACGACTTTGGACATGATTGTGTTGTATAATACACTACCAAGCGCAGTTTCTACATTACAGACGCTTTGTAGGCCCTTGCCCGATGTAGGGAATAGTGTAACAACAATGAAACCATCGATATATCGATAGACTACTATGTTGTGTACCTAAAGAACGACTTTGGACATGTTTGGGTTGTGTAATACACTACCAGGCGCAGTTTCTACATTACAGACGCTTTGTAGGCCCTTGCCCGATGTGGAGAATAGTGTAACAACAATGAAACCATCGATATATCGATAGACTACTATGTTCTGTACCTTAAGAACGACTTTGGACATGATTCGGTTGTATAATACACTACCAGGCGCAGTTTCTACATTACAGACGCTTTGTAGGCCCTTGCCCGATGTAGGGAATAGTGTAACAACAATGAAACCATCGATATATCGATAGACTACTATGTTGTGTACCTAAAGAACGACTTTGGACATGTTTGGGTTGTGTAATACACTACCAGGCGCAGTTTCTACATTACAGACGCTTTGTAGGCCCTTGCCCGATGTGGAGAATAGTGTAACAACAATGAAACCATCGATATATCGATAGACTACTATGTTGTGTACCTAAAGAACGACTTTGGACATGTTTGGGTTGTGTCAAACACTACCAAGCGCAGTTTCTACATTACAGACGCTTTGTAGGCCCTTGCCCGATGTGGAGAATAGTGTAACAACAATGAAACCATCGATATATCGATAGACTACTATGTTGTGTACCTAAAGAACGACTTTGGACATGTTTGGGTTGTGTCAAACACTACCAAGCGCAGTTTCTACATTACAGACGCTTTGTAGGCCCTTGCCCGATGTGGAGAATAGTGTAACAACAATGAAACCATCGATATATCGATAGACTACTATGTTGTGTACCTAACGAACGACTTTGGACATGTTTGGGTTGTGTCAAACACTACCAGGCGCAGTTTCTACATTACAGACGCTTTGTAGGCCCTTGCCCGATGTAGGGAATAGTGTAACAACAATGAAACCATCGATATATCGATAGACTACTATGTAGTGTACCTAAAGAACGACTTTGGACATGATTCGGTTGTATAATACACTACCAGGCGCAGTTTCTACATTACAGACGCTTTGTAGGCCCTTGCCCGATGTAGGGAATAGTGTAACAACAATGAAACCATCGATATATCGATAGACTACTATGTTGTGTACCTAAAGAACGACTTTGGACATGTTTGGGTTGTGTAATACACTACCAGGCGCAGTTTCTACATTACAGACGCTTTGTAGGCCCTTGCCCGATGTGGAGAATAGTGTAACAACAATGAAACCATCGATATATCGATAGACTACTATGTTGTGTACCTAAAGAACGACTTTGGACATGTTTGGGTTGTGTCAAACACTACCAAGCGCAGTTTCTACATTACAGACGCTTTGTAGGCCCTTGCCCGATGTGGAGAATAGTGTAACAACAATGAAACCATCGATATATCGATAGACTACTATGTTGTGTACCTAACGAACGACTTTGGACATGTTTGGGTTGTGTCAAACACTACCAAGCGCAGTTTCTACATTACAGACGCTTTGTAGGCCCTTGCCCGATGTGGAGAATAGTGTAACAACAATGAAACCATCGATATATCGATAGACTACTATGTTGTGTACCTAAAGAACGACTTTGGACATGTTTGGGTTGTGTCAAACACTACCAAGCGCAGTTTCTACATTACAGACGCTTTGTAGGCCCTTGCCCGATGTAGGGAATAGTGTAACAACAATGAAACCATCGATATATCGATAGACTACTATGTTGTGCACCTAAAGAACGACTTTGGACATGTTTGGGTTGTGTCAAACACTTACCAAGCGAAGTTACTACTTTACAGACGCTTTGTAGGCCCTTGCCCGATGTAGGGAATAGTGTAACAACAATGAAACCATCGATATATCGATAGACTACTATGTTGTGTACCTAACGAACGACTTTGGACATGTTTGGGTTGTGTCAAACACTACCAAGCGCAGTTTCTACATTACAGACGCTTTGTAGGCCCTTGCCCGATGTAGGGAATAGTGTAACAACAATGAAACCATCGATATATCGATAGACTACTATGTTCTGTACCTTAAGAACGACTTTGGACATGATTCGGTTGTATAATACACTACCAGGCGCAGTTTCTACATTACAGACGCTTTGTAGGCCCTTGCCCGATGTAGGGAATAGTGTAACAACAATGAAACCATCGATATATCGATAGACTACTATGTTGTGTACCTAAAGAACGACTTTGGACATGTTTGGATTGTATAATACACTACCAGGCGCAGTTTCTACATTACAGACGCTTTGTAGGCCCTTGCCCGATGTGGAGAATAGTGTAACAAGAATGAAACCATCGATATATCGATAGACTACCATGTTGTGTACCTAAAGAACGACTTTGGACATGATTGTGTTGTATAATACACTACCAAGCGCAGTTTCTACATTACAGACGCTTTGTAGGCCCTTGCCCGATGTAGGGAATAGTGTAACAACAATGAAACCATCGATATATCGATAGACTACTATGTTGTGTACCTAAAGAACGACTTTGGACATGATTGGGTTGTAGAATACACTACCAAGCGCAGTTTCTACATTATAGACGCTTTGTAGGCCCTTGCCCGATGTAGAGAATAGTGTAACAACAATGAAACCATCGATATATCGATAGACTACTATGTTGTGTACCTAAAGAACGACTTTGGACATGTTTGGGTTGTGTAATACACTACCAGGCGCAGTTTCTACATTACAGACGCTTTGTAGGCCCTTGCCCGATGTGGAGAATAGTGTAACAACAATGAAACCATCGATATATCGATAGACTACTATGTTGTGTACCTAAAGAACGACTTTGGACATGTTTGGGTTGTGTCAAACACTACCAAGCGCAGTTTCTACATTACAGACGCTTTGTAGGCCCTTGCCCGATGTGGAGAATAGTGTAACAACAATGAAACCATCGATATATCGATAGACTACTATGTTGTGTACCTAAAGAACGACTTTGGACATGTTTGGGTTGTGTCAAACACTACCAAGCGCAGTTTCTACATTACAGACGCTTTGTAGGCCCTTGCCCGATGTGGAGAATAGTGTAACAACAATGAAACCATCGATATATCGATAGACTACTATGTTGTGTACCTAAAGAACGACTTTGGACATGTTTGGGTTGTGTCAAACACTACCAAGCGCAGTTTCTACATTACAGACGCTTTGTAGGCCCTTGCCCGATGTAGGGAATAGTGTAACAACAATGAAACCATCGATATATCGATAGACTACTATGTTCTGTACCTTAAGAACGACTTTGGACATGATTCGGTTGTATAATACACTACCAGGCGCAGTTTCTACATTACAGACGCTTTGTAGGCCCTTGCCCGATGTAGGGAATAGTGTAACAACAATGAAACCATCGATATATCGATAGACTACTATGTTGTGTACCTAAAGAACGACTTTGGACATGTTTGGGTTGTGTAATACACTACCAGGCGCAGTTTCTACATTACAGACGCTTTGTAGGCCCTTGCCCGATGTGGAGAATAGTGTAACAACAATGAAACCATCGATATATCGATAGACTACTATGTTGTGTACCTAAAGAACGACTTTGGACATGTTTGGGTTGTGTCAAACACTACCAAGCGCAGTTTCTACATTACAGACGCTTTGTAGGCCCTTGCCCGATGTGGAGAATAGTGTAACAACAATGAAACCATCGATATATCGATAGACTACTATGTTGTGTACCTAAAGAACGACTTTGGACATGTTTGGGTTGTGTCAAACACTAACAAGCGCAGTTTCTACATTACAGACGCTTTGTAGGCCCTTGCCCGATGTGGAGAATAGTGTAACAACAATGAAACCATCGATATATCGATAGACTACTATGTTCTGTACCTAAAGAACGACTTTGGACATGTTTGGGTTGTGTAATACACTACCAGGCACAGTTTCTACATTACAGACGCTTTGTAGGCCCTTGCCCGATGTGGAGAATAGTGTAACAACAATGAAACCATCGATATATCGATAGACTACTATGTTGTGTACCTAAAGAACGACTTTGGACATGTTTGGGTTGTGTCAAACACTACCAAGCGCAGTTTCTACATTACAGACGCTTTGTAGGCCCTTGCCCGATGTAGGGAATAGTGTAACAACAATGAAACCATCGATATATCGATAGACTACTATGTTCTGTACCTTAAGAACGACTTTGGACATGATTCGGTTGTATAATACACTACCAGGCGCAGTTTCTACATTACAGACGCTTTGTAGGCCCTTGCCCGATGTGGAGAATAGTGTAACAACAATGAAACCATCGATATATCGATAGACTACTATGTTGTGTACCTAACGAACGACTTTGGACATGTTTGGGTTGTGTCAAACACTACCAAGCGCAGTTTCTACATTACAGACGCTTTGTAGGCCCTTGCCCGATGTGGAGAATAGTGTAACAACAATGAAACCATCGATATATCGATAGACTACTATGTTGTGTACCTAAAGAACGACTTTGGACATGTTTGGGTTGTGTCAAACACTACCAAGCGCAGTTTCTACATTACAGACGCTTTGTAGGCCCTTGCCCGATGTAGGGAATAGTGTAACAACAATGAAACCATCGATATATCGATAGACTACTATGTTGTGCACCTAAAGAACGACTTTGGACATGTTTGGGTTGTGTCAAACACTTACCAAGCGAAGTTTCTACTCTACAGACGCTTTGTAGGCCCTTGCCCGATGTAGGGAATAGTGTAACAACAATGAAACCATCGATATATCGATAGACTACTATGTTGTGTACCTAACGAACGACTTTGGACATGTTTGGGTTGTGTCAAACACTACCAAGCGCAGTTTCTACATTACAGACGCTTTGTAGGCCCTTGCCCGATGTAGGGAATAGTGTAACAACAATGAAACCATCGATATATCGATAGACTACTATGTTCTGTACCTTAAGAACGACTTTGGACATGATTCGGTTGTATAATACACTACCAGGCGCAGTTTCTACATTACAGACGCTTTGTAGGCCCTTGCCCGATGTAGGGAATAGTGTAACAACAATGAAACCATCGATATATCGATAGACTACTATGTTGTGTACCTAAAGAACGACTTTGGACATGTTTGGATTGTATAATACACTACCAGGCGCAGTTTCTACATTACAGACGCTTTGTAGGCCCTTGCCCGATGTGGAGAATAGTGTAACAACAATGAAACCATCGATATATCGATAGACTACCATGTTGTGTACCTAAAGAACGACTTTGGACATGATTGTGTTGTATAATACACTACCAAGCGCAGTTTCTACATTACAGACGCTTTGTAGGCCCTTGCCCGATGTAGGGAATAGTGTAACAACAATGAAACCATCGATATATCGATAGACTACTATGTTGTGTACCTAAAGAACGACTTTGGACATGTTTGGGTTGTGTAATACACTACCAGGCGCAGTTTCTACATTACAGACGCTTTGTAGGCCCTTGCCCGATGTGGAGAATAGTGTAACAACAATGAAACCATCGATATATCGATAGACTACTATGTTGTGTACCTAAAGAACGACTTTGGACATGTTTGGGTTGTGTCAAACACTACCAAGCGCAGTTTCTACATTACAGACGCTTTGTAGGCCCTTGCCCGATGTAGGGAATAGTGTAACAACAATGAAACCATCGATATATCGATAGACTACTATGTTCTGTACCTTAAGAACGACTTTGGACATGATTCGGTTGTATAATACACTACCAGGCGCAGTTTCTACATTACAGACGCTTTGTAGGCCCTTGCCCGATGTGGAGAATAGTGTAACAACAATGAAACCATCGATATATCGATAGACTACTATGTTGTGTACCTAACGAACGACTTTGGACATGTTTGGGTTGTGTCAAACACTACCAAGCGCAGTTTCTACATTACAGACGCTTTGTAGGCCCTTGCCCGATGTGGAGAATAGTGTAACAACAATGAAACCATCGATATATCGATAGACTACTATGTTGTGTACCTAAAGAACGACTTTGGACATGTTTGGGTTGTGTCAAACACTACCAAGCGCAGTTTCTACATTACAGACGCTTTGTAGGCCCTTGCCCGATGTAGGGAATAGTGTAACAACAATGAAACCATCGATATATCGATAGACTACTATGTTGTGCACCTAAAGAACGACTTTGGACATGTTTGGGTTGTGTCAAACACTTACCAAGCGAAGTTTCTACTCTACAGACGCTTTGTAGGCCCTTGCCCGATGTAGGGAATAGTGTAACAACAATGAAACCATCGATATATCGATAGACTACTATGTTCTGTACCTTAAGAACGACTTTGGACATGTTTGGGTTGTGTCAAACACTACCAAGCGCAGTTTCTACATTACAGACGCTTTGTAGGCCCTTGCCCGATGTAGGGAATAGTGTAACAACAATGAAACCATCGATATATCGATAGACTACTATGTTCTGTACCTTAAGAACGACTTTGGACATGATTCGGTTGTATAATACACTACCAGGCGCAGTTTCTACATTACAGACGCTTTGTAGGCCCTTGCCCGATGTAGGGAATAGTGTAACAACAATGAAACCATCGATATATCGATAGACTACTATGTTGTGTACCTAAAGAACGACTTTGGACATGTTTGGATTGTATAATACACTACCAGGCGCAGTTTCTACATTACAGACGCTTTGTAGGCCCTTGCCCGATGTGGAGAATAGTGTAACAAGAATGAAACCATCGATATATCGATAGACTACCATGTTGTGTACCTAAAGAACGACTTTGGACATGATTGTGTTGTATAATACACTACCAAGCGCAGTTTCTACATTACAGACGCTTTGTAGGCCCTTGCCCGATGTAGGGAATAGTGTAACAACAATGAAACCATCGATATATCGATAGACTACTATGTTGTGTACCTAAAGAACGACTTTGGACATGTTTGGGTTGTGTAATACACTACCAGGCGCAGTTTCTACATTACAGACGCTTTGTAGGCCCTTGCCCGATGTGGAGAATAGTGTAACAACAATGAAACCATCGATATATCGATAGACTACTATGTTGTGTACCTAAAGAACGACTTTGGACATGTTTGGGTTGTGTCAAACACTACCAAGCGCAGTTTCTACATTACAGACGCTTTGTAGGCCCTTGCCCGATGTGGAGAATAGTGTAACAACAATGAAACCATCGATATATCGATAGACTACTATGTTGTGTACCTAAAGAACGACTTTGGACATGTTTGGGTTGTGTCAAACACTACCAAGCGCAGTTTCTACATTACAGACGCTTTGTAGGCCCTTTCCCGATGTGGAGAATAGTGTAACAACAATGAAACCATCGATATATCGATAGACTACTATGTTGTGTACCTAAAGAACGACTTTGGACATGTTTGGGTTGTGTCAAACACTACCAAGCGCAGTTTCTACATTACAGACGCTTTGTAGGCCCTTGCCCGATGTAGGGAATAGTGTAACAACAATGAAACCATCGATATATCGATAGACTACTATGTTCTGTACCTTAAGAACGACTTTGGACATGATTCGGTTGTATAATACACTACCAGGCGCAGTTTCTACATTACAGACGCTTTATAGGCCCTTGCCCGATGTAGGGAATAGTGTAACAACAATGAAACCATCGATATATCGATAGACTACTATGTTGTGTACCTAAAGAACGACTTTGGACATGTTTGGGTTGTGTAATACACTACCAGGCGCAGTTTCTACATTACAGACGCTTTGTAGGCCCTTGCCCGATGTGGAGAATAGTGTAACAACAATGAAACCCTCGATATATCGATAGACTACTATGTTGTGTACCTAAAGAACGACTTTGGACATGTTTGGGTTGTGTCAAACACTACCAAGCGCAGTTTCTACATTACAGACGCTTTGTAGGCCCTTGCCCGATGTGGAGAATAGTGTAACAACAATGAAACCATCGATATATCGATAGACTACTATGTTGTGTACCTAAAGAACGACTTTGGACATGTTTGGGTTGTGTCAAACACTAACAAGCGCAGTTTCTACATTACAGACGCTTTGTAGGCCCTTGCCCGATGTGGAGAATAGTGTAACAACAATGAAACCATCGATATATCGATAGACTACTATGTTCTGTACCTAAAGAACGACTTTGGACATGTTTGGGTTGTGTAATACACTACCAGGCACAGTTTCTACATTACAGACGCTTTGTAGGCCCTTGCCCGATGTGGAGAATAGTGTAACAACAATGAAACCATCGATATATCGATAGACTACTATGTTGTGTACCTAAAGAACGACTTTGGACATGTTTGGGTTGTGTCAAACACTACCAAGCGCAGTTTCTACATTACAGACGCTTTGTAGGCCCTTGCCCGATGTAGGGAATAGTGTAACAACAATGAAACCATCGATATATCGATAGACTACTATGTTCTGTACCTTAAGAACGACTTTGGACATGATTCGGTTGTATAATACACTACCAGGCGCAGTTTCTACATTACAGACGCTTTGTAGGCCCTTGCCCGATGTGGAGAATAGTGTAACAACAATGAAACCATCGATATATCGATAGACTACTATGTTGTGTACCTAACGAACGACTTTGGACATGTTTGGGTTGTGTCAAACACTACCAAGCGCAGTTTCTACATTACAGACGCTTTGTAGGCCCTTGCCCGATGTAGGGAATAGTGTAACAACAATGAAACCATCGATATATCGATAGACTACTATGTTCTGTACCTTAAGAACGACTTTGGACATGATTCGGTTGTATAATACACTACCAGGCGCAGTTTCTACATTACAGACGCTTTGTAGGCCCTTGCCCGATGTAGGGAATAGTGTAACAACAATGAAACCATCGATATATCGATAGACTACTATGTTGTGTACCTAAAGAACGACTTTGGACATGTTTGGGTTGTGTAATACACTACCAGGCGCAGTTTCTACATTACAGACGCTTTGTAGGCCCTTGCCCGATGTGGAGAATAGTGTAACAACAATGAAACCATCGATATATCGATAGACTACTATGTTGTGTACCTAAAGAACGACTTTGGACATGTTTGGGTTGTGTCAAACACTACCAAGCGCAGTTTCTACATTACAGACGCTTTGTAGGCCCTTGCCCGATGTGGAGAATAGTGTAACAACAATGAAACCATCGATATATCGATAGACTACTATGTTGTGTACCTAAAGAACGACTTTGGACATGATTCGGTTGTATAATACACTACCAGGCGCAGTTTCTACATTACAGACGCTTTGTAGGCCCTTGCCCGATGTGGAGAATAGTGTAACAACAATGAAACCATCGATATATCGATAGACTACTATGTTGTGTACCTAACGAACGACTTTGGACATGTTTGGGTTGTGTCAAACACTACCAAGCGCAGTTTCTACATTACAGACGCTTTGTAGGCCCTTGCCCGATGTAGGGAATAGTGTAACAACAATGAAACCATCGATATATCGATAGACTACTATGTTCTGTACCTTAAGAACGACTTTGGACATGATTCGGTTGTATAATACACTACCAGGCGCAGTTTCTACATTACAGACGCTTTGTAGGCCCTTGCCCGATGTAGGGAATAGTGTAACAACAATGAAACCATCGATATATCGATAGACTACTATGTTGTGTACCTAAAGAACGACTTTGGACATGTTTGGGTTGTGTAATACACTACCAAGCGCAGTTTCTACATTACAGACGCTTTGTAGGCCCTTGCCCGATGTGGAGAATAGTGTAACAACAATGAAACCATCGATATATCGATAGACTACTATGTTGTGTACCTAAAGAACGACTTTGGACATGTTTGGGTTGTGTCAAACACTACCAAGCGCAGTTTCTACATTACAGACGCTTTGTAGGCCCTTGCCCGATGTGGAGAATAGTGTAACAACAATGAAACCATCGATATATCGATAGACTACTATGTTGTGTACCTAAAGAACGACTTTGGACATGTTTGGGTTGTGTCAAACACTACCAAGCGCAGTTTCTACATTACAGACGCTTTGTAGGCCCTTGCCCGATGTGGAGAATAGTGTAACAACAATGAAACCATCGATATATCGATAGACTACTATGTTGTGTACCTAAAGAACGACTTTGGACATGTTTGGGTTGTGTCAAACACTACCAAGCGCAGTTTCTACATTACAGACGCTTTGTAGGCCCTTGCCCGATGTAGGGAATAGTGTAACAACAATGAAACCATCGATATATCGATAGACTACTATGTTCTGTACCTTAAGAACGACTTTGGACATGATTCGGTTGTATAATACACTACCAGGCGCAGTTTCTACATTACAGACGCTTTGTAGGCCCTTGCCCGATGTGGAGAATAGTGTAACAACAATGAAACCATCGATATATCGATAGACTACTATGTTGTGTACCTAACGAACGACTTTGGACATGTTTGGGTTGTGTCAAACACTACCAAGCGCAGTTTCTACATTACAGACGCTTTGTAGGCCCTTGCCCGATGTAGGGAATAGTGTAACAACAATGAAACCATCGATATATCGATAGACTACTATGTTCTGTACCTTAAGAACGACTTTGGACATGATTCGGTTGTATAATACACTACCAGGCGCAGTTTCTACATTACAGACGCTTTGTAGGCCCTTGCCCGATGTAGGGAATAGTGTAACAACAATGAAACCATCGATATATCGATAGACTACTATGTTGTGTACCTAAAGAACGACTTTGGACATGTTTGGGTTGTGTAATACACTACCAGGCGCAGTTTCTACATTACAGACGCTTTGTAGGCCCTTGCCCGATGTGGAGAATAGTGTAACAACAATGAAACCATCGATATATCGATAGACTACTATGTTGTGTACCTAAAGAACGACTTTGGACATGTTTGGGTTGTGTCAAACACTACCAAGCGCAGTTTCTACATTACAGACGCTTTGTAGGCCCTTGCCCGATGTGGAGAATAGTGTAACAACAATGAAACCATCGATATATCGATAGACTACTATGTTGTGTACCTAAAGAACGACTTTGGACATGTTTGGGTTGTGTCAAACACTACCAAGCGCAGTTTCTACATTACAGACGCTTTGTAGGCCCTTGCCCGATGTAGGGAATAGTGTAACAACAATGAAACCATCGATATATCGATAGACTACTATGTTCTGTACCTTAAGAACGACTTTGGACATGATTCGGTTGTATAATACACTACCAGGCGCAGTTTCTACATTACAGACGCTTTATAGGCCCTTGCCCGATGTAGGGAATAGTGTAACAACAATGAAACCATCGATATATCGATAGACTACTATGTTGTGTACCTAAAGAACGACTTTGGACATGTTTGGGTTGTGTAATACACTACCAGGCGCAGTTTCTACATTACAGACGCTTTGTAGGCCCTTGCCCGATGTGGAGAATAGTGTAACAACAATGAAACCCTCGATATATCGATAGACTACTATGTTGTGTACCTAAAGAACGACTTTGGACATGTTTGGGTTGTGTCAAACACTACCAAGCGCAGTTTCTACATTACAGACGCTTTGTAGGCCCTTGCCCGATGTGGAGAATAGTGTAACAACAATGAAACCATCGATATATCGATAGACTACTATGTTGTGTACCTAAAGAACGACTTTGGACATGTTTGGGTTGTGTCAAACACTAACAAGCGCAGTTTCTACATTACAGACGCTTTGTAGGCCCTTGCCCGATGTGGAGAATAGTGTAACAACAATGAAACCATCGATATATCGATAGACTACTATGTTCTGTACCTAAAGAACGACTTTGGACATGTTTGGGTTGTGTAATACACTACCAGGCACAGTTTCTACATTACAGACGCTTTGTAGGCCCTTGCCCGATGTGGAGAATAGTGTAACAACAATGAAACCATCGATATATCGATAGACTACTATGTTGTGTACCTAAAGAACGACTTTGGACATGTTTGGGTTGTGTCAAACACTACCAAGCGCAGTTTCTACATTACAGACGCTTTGTAGGCCCTTGCCCGATGTAGGGAATAGTGTAACAACAATGAAACCATCGATATATCGATAGACTACTATGTTCTGTACCTTAAGAACGACTTTGGACATGATTCGGTTGTATAATACACTACCAGGCGCAGTTTCTACATTACAGACGCTTTGTAGGCCCTTGCCCGATGTGGAGAATAGTGTAACAACAATGAAACCATCGATATATCGATAGACTACTATGTTGTGTACCTAACGAACGACTTTGGACATGTTTGGGTTGTGTCAAACACTACCAAGCGCAGTTTCTACATTACAGACGCTTTGTAGGCCCTTGCCCGATGTAGGGAATAGTGTAACAACAATGAAACCATCGATATATCGATAGACTACTATGTTCTGTACCTTAAGAACGACTTTGGACATGATTCGGTTGTATAATACACTACCAGGCGCAGTTTCTACATTACAGACGCTTTGTAGGCCCTTGCCCGATGTAGGGAATAGTGTAACAACAATGAAACCATCGATATATCGATAGACTACTATGTTGTGTACCTAAAGAACGACTTTGGACATGTTTGGGTTGTGTAATACACTACCAGGCGCAGTTTCTACATTACAGACGCTTTGTAGGCCCTTGCCCGATGTGGAGAATAGTGTAACAACAATGAAACCATCGATATATCGATAGACTACTATGTTGTGTACCTAAAGAACGACTTTGGACATGTTTGGGTTGTGTCAAACACTACCAAGCGCAGTTTCTACATTACAGACGCTTTGTAGGCCCTTGCCCGATGTGGAGAATAGTGTAACAACAATGAAACCATCGATATATCGATAGACTACTATGTTGTGTACCTAAAGAACGACTTTGGACATGATTCGGTTGTATAATACACTACCAGGCGCAGTTTCTACATTACAGACGCTTTGTAGGCCCTTGCCCGATGTGGAGAATAGTGTAACAACAATGAAACCATCGATATATCGATAGACTACTATGTTGTGTACCTAACGAACGACTTTGGACATGTTTGGGTTGTGTCAAACACTACCAAGCGCAGTTTCTACATTACAGACGCTTTGTAGGCCCTTGCCCGATGTAGGGAATAGTGTAACAACAATGAAACCATCGATATATCGATAGACTACTATGTTCTGTACCTTAAGAACGACTTTGGACATGATTCGGTTGTATAATACACTACCAGGCGCAGTTTCTACATTACAGACGCTTTGTAGGCCCTTGCCCGATGTAGGGAATAGTGTAACAACAATGAAACCATCGATATATCGATAGACTACTATGTTGTGTACCTAAAGAACGACTTTGGACATGTTTGGGTTGTGTAATACACTACCAAGCGCAGTTTCTACATTACAGACGCTTTGTAGGCCCTTGCCCGATGTGGAGAATAGTGTAACAACAATGAAACCATCGATATATCGATAGACTACTATGTTGTGTACCTAAAGAACGACTTTGGACATGTTTGGGTTGTGTCAAACACTACCAAGCGCAGTTTCTACATTACAGACGCTTTGTAGGCCCTTGCCCGATGTGGAGAATAGTGTAACAACAATGAAACCATCGATATATCGATAGACTACTATGTTGTGTACCTAAAGAACGACTTTGGACATGTTTGGGTTGTGTCAAACACTACCAAGCGCAGTTTCTACATTACAGACGCTTTGTAGGCCCTTGCCCGATGTGGAGAATAGTGTAACAACAATGAAACCATCGATATATCGATAGACTACTATGTTGTGTACCTAAAGAACGACTTTGGACATGTTTGGGTTGTGTCAAACACTACCAAGCGCAGTTTCTACATTACAGACGCTTTGTAGGCCCTTGCCCGATGTAGGGAATAGTGTAACAACAATGAAACCATCGATATATCGATAGACTACTATGTTGTGTACCTAAAGAACGACTTTGGACATGTTTGGGTTGTGTAATACACTACCAAGCGCAGTTTCTACATTACAGACGCTTTGTAGGCCCTTGCCCGATGTGGAGAATAGTGTAACAACAATGAAACCATCGATATATCGATAGACTACTATGTTGTGTACCTAAAGAACGACTTTGGACATGTTTGGGTTGTGTCAAACACTACCAAGCGCAGTTTCTACATTACAGACGCTTTGTAGGCCCTTGCCCGATGTGGAGAATAGTGTAACAACAATGAAACCATCGATATATCGATAGACTACTATGTTGTGTACCTAAAGAACGACTTTGGACATGTTTGGGTTGTGTCAAACACTACCAAGCGCAGTTTCTACATTACAGACGCTTTGTAGGCCCTTGCCCGATGTAGGGAATAGTGTAACAACAATGAAACCATCGATATATCGATAGACTACTATGTTCTGTACCTTAAGAACGACTTTGGACATGATTCGGTTGTATAATACACTACCAGGCGCAGTTTCTACATTACAGACGCTTTGTAGGCCCTTGCCCGATGTGGAGAATAGTGTAACAACAATGAAACCATCGATATATCGATAGACTACTATGTTGTGTACCTAACGAACGACTTTGGACATGTTTGGGTTGTGTCAAACACTACCAAGCGCAGTTTCTACATTACAGACGCTTTGTAGGCCCTTGCCCGATGTAGGGAATAGTGTAACAACAATGAAACCATCGATATATCGATAGACTACTATGTTCTGTACCTTAAGAACGACTTTGGACATGATTCGGTTGTATAATACACTACCAGGCGCAGTTTCTACATTACAGACGCTTTGTAGGCCCTTGCCCGATGTAGGGAATAGTGTAACAACAATGAAACCATCGATATATCGATAGACTACTATGTTGTGTACCTAAAGAACGACTTTGGACATGTTTGGGTTGTGTAATACACTACCAGGCGCAGTTTCTACATTACAGACGCTTTGTAGGCCCTTGCCCGATGTGGAGAATAGTGTAACAACAATGAAACCATCGATATATCGATAGACTACTATGTTGTGTACCTAAAGAACGACTTTGGACATGTTTGGGTTGTGTCAAACACTACCAAGCGCAGTTTCTACATTACAGACGCTTTGTAGGCCCTTGCCCGATGTGGAGAATAGTGTAACAACAATGAAACCATCGATATATCGATAGACTACTATGTTGTGTACCTAAAGAACGACTTTGGACATGTTTGGGTTGTGTCAAACACTAACAAGCGCAGTTTCTACATTACAGACGCTTTGTAGGCCCTTGCCCGATGTAGGGAATAGTGTAACAACAATGAAACCATCGATATATCGATAGACTACTATGTTCTGTACCTTAAGAACGACTTTGGACATGATTCGGTTGTATAATACACTACCAGGCGCAGTTTCTACATTACAGACGCTTTGTAGGCCCTTGCCCGATGTAGGGAATAGTGTAACAACAATGAAACCATCGATATATCGATAGACTACTATGTTGTGTACCTAAAGAACGACTTTGGACATGTTTGGGTTGTGTAATACACTACCAGGCGCAGTTTCTACATTACAGACGCTTTGTAGGCCCTTGCCCGATGTGGAGAATAGTGTAACAACAATGAAACCATCGATATATCGATAGACTACTATGTTGTGTACCTAAAGAACGACTTTGGACATGTTTGGGTTGTGTCAAACACTACCAAGCGCAGTTTCTACATTACAGACGCTTTGTAGGCCCTTGCCCGATGTGGAGAATAGTGTAACAACAATGAAACCATCGATATATCGATAGACTACTATGTTGTGTACCTTAAGAACGACTTTGGACATGTTTGGGTTGTGTCAAACACTAACAAGCGCAGTTTCTACATTACAGACGCTTTGTAGGCCCTTGCCCGATGTAGGGAATAGTGTAACAACAATGAAACCATCGATATATCGATAGACTACTATGTTCTGTACCTTAAGAACGACTTTGGACATGATTCGGTTGTATAATACACTACCAGGCGCAGTTTCTACATTACAGACGCTTTGTAGGCCCTTGCCCGATGTAGGGAATAGTGTAACAACAATGAAACCATCGATATATCGATAGACTACTATGTTGTGTACCTAAAGAACGACTTTGGACATGTTTGGGTTGTGTAATACACTACCAGGCGCAGTTTCTACATTACAGACGCTTTGTAGGCCCTTGCCCGATGTGGAGAATAGTGTAACAACAATGAAACCATCGATATATCGATAGACTACTATGTTGTGTACCTAACGAACGACTTTGGACATGTTTGGGTTGTGTCAAACACTACCAAGCGCAGTTTCTACATTACAGACGCTTTGTAGGCCCTTGCCCGATGTAGGGAATAGTGTAACAACAATGAAACCATCGATATATCGATAGACTACTATGTTCTGTACCTTAAGAACGACTTTGGACATGATTCGGTTGTATAATACACTACCAGGCGCAGTTTCTACATTACAGACGCTTTGTAGGCCCTTGCCCGATGTAGGGAATAGTGTAACAACAATGAAACCATCGATATATCGATAGACTACTATGTTGTGTACCTAAAGAACGACTTTGGACATGTTTGGGTTGTGTAATACACTACCAGGCGCAGTTTCTACATTACAGACGCTTTGTAGGCCCTTGCCCGATGTGGAGAATAGTGTAACAACAATGAAACCATCGATATATCGATAGACTACTATGTTGTGTACCTAAAGAACGACTTTGGACATGTTTGGGTTGTGTCAAACACTACCAAGCGCAGTTTCTACATTACAGACGCTTTGTAGGCCCTTGCCCGATGTGGAGAATAGTGTAACAACAATGAAACCATCGATATATCGATAGACTACTATGTTGTGTACCTAAAGAACGACTTTGGACATGTTTGGGTTGTGTCAAACACTAACAAGCGCAGTTTCTACATTACAGACGCTTTGTAGGCCCTTGCCCGATGTAGGGAATAGTGTAACAACAATGAAACCATCGATATATCGATAGACTACTATGTTCTGTACCTTAAGAACGACTTTGGACATGATTCGGTTGTATAATACACTACCAGGCGCAGTTTCTACATTACAGACGCTTTGTAGGCCCTTGCCCGATGTAGGGAATAGTGTAACAACAATGAAACCATCGATATATCGATAGACTACTATGTTGTGTACCTAAAGAACGACTTTGGACATGTTTGGGTTGTGTAATACACTACCAGGCGCAGTTTCTACATTACAGACGCTTTGTAGGCCCTTGCCCGATGTGGAGAATAGTGTAACAACAATGAAACCATCGATATATCGATAGACTACTATGTTGTGTACCTAAAGAACGACTTTGGACATGTTTGGGTTGTGTCAAACACTACCAAGCGCAGTTTCTACATTACAGACGCTTTGTAGGCCCTTGCCCGATGTGGAGAATAGTGTAACAACAATGAAACCATCGATATATCGATAGACTACTATGTTGTGTACCTTAAGAACGACTTTGGACATGTTTGGGTTGTGTCAAACACTAACAAGCGCAGTTTCTACATTACAGACGCTTTGTAGGCCCTTGCCCGATGTAGGGAATAGTGTAACAACAATGAAACCATCGATATATCGATAGACTACTATGTTCTGTACCTTAAGAACGACTTTGGACATGATTCGGTTGTATAATACACTACCAGGCGCAGTTTCTACATTACAGACGCTTTGTAGGCCCTTGCCCGATGTAGGGAATAGTGTAACAACAATGAAACCATCGATATATCGATAGACTACTATGTTGTGTACCTAAAGAACGACTTTGGACATGTTTGGGTTGTGTAATACACTACCAGGCGCAGTTTCTACATTACAGACGCTTTGTAGGCCCTTGCCCGATGTGGAGAATAGTGTAACAACAATGAAACCATCGATATATCGATAGACTACTATGTTGTGTACCTAAAGAACGACTTTGGACATGTTTGGGTTGTGTCAAACACTACCAAGCGCAGTTTCTACATTACAGACGCTTTGTAGGCCCTTGCCCGATGTGGAGAATAGTGTAACAACAATGAAACCATCGATATATCGATAGACTACTATGTTGTGCACCTAAAGAACGACTTTGGACATGTTTGGGTTGTGTCAAACACTTACCAAGCGAAGTTTCTACTTTACAGACGCTTTGTAGGCCCTTGCCCGATGTAGGGAATAGTGTAACAACAATGAAACCATCGATATATCGATAGACTACTATGTTGTGTACCTTAAGAACGACTTTGGACATGTTTGGGTTGTGTCAAACACTACCAAGCGCAGTTTCTACATTACAGACGCTTTGTAGGCCCTTGCCCGATGTAGGGAATAGTGTAACAACAATGAAACCATCGATATATCGATAGACTACTATGTTCTGTACCTTAAGAACGACTTTGGACATGTTTGGGTTGTGTCAAACACTACCAAGCGCAGTTTCTACATTACAGACGCTTTGTAGGCCCTTGCCCGATGTAGGGAATAGTGTAACAACAATGAAACCATCGATATATCGATAGACTACTATGTTCTGTACCTTAAGAACGACTTTGGACATGATTCGGTTGTATAATACACTACCAGGCGCAGTTTCTACATTACAGACGCTTTGTAGGCCCTTGCCCGATGTGGAGAATAGTGTAACAACAATGAAACCATCGATATATCGATAGACTACTATGTTGTGTACCTAAAGAACGACTTTGGACATGTTTGGGTTGTGTCAAACACTACCAAGCGCAGTTTCTACATTACAGACGCTTTGTAGGCCCTTGCCCGATGTAGGGAATAGTGTAACAACAATGAAACCATCGATATATCGATAGACTACTATGTTCTGTACCTTAAGAACGACTTTGGACATGATTCGGTTGTATAATACACTACCAGGCGCAGTTTCTACATTACAGACGCTTTGTAGGCCCTTGCCCGATGTAGGGAATAGTGTAACAACAATGAAACCATCGATATATCGATAGACTACTATGTTGTGTACCTAAAGAACGACTTTGGACATGTTTGGGTTGTGTAATACACTACCAGGCGCAGTTTCTACATTACAGACGCTTTGTAGGCCCTTGCCCGATGTGGAGAATAGTGTAACAACAATGAAACCATCGATATATCGATAGACTACTATGTTGTGTACCTAAAGAACGACTTTGGACATGTTTGGGTTGTGTCAAACACTACCAAGCGCAGTTTCTACATTACAGACGCTTTGTAGGCCCTTGCCCGATGTGGAGAATAGTGTAACAACAATGAAACCATCGATATATCGATAGACTACTATGTTGTGTACCTTAAGAACGACTTTGGACATGTTTGGGTTGTGTCAAACACTAACAAGCGCAGTTTCTACATTACAGACGCTTTGTAGGCCCTTGCCCGATGTAGGGAATAGTGTAACAACAATGAAACCATCGATATATCGATAGACTACTATGTTCTGTACCTTAAGAACGACTTTGGACATGATTCGGTTGTATAATACACTACCAGGCGCAGTTTCTACATTACAGACGCTTTGTAGGCCCTTGCCCGATGTAGGGAATAGTGTAACAACAATGAAACCATCGATATATCGATAGACTACTATGTTGTGTACCTAAAGAACGACTTTGGACATGTTTGGGTTGTGTAATACACTACCAGGCGCAGTTTCTACATTACAGACGCTTTGTAGGCCCTTGCCCGATGTGGAGAATAGTGTAACAACAATGAAACCATCGATATATCGATAGACTACTATGTTGTGTACCTAACGAACGACTTTGGACATGTTTGGGTTGTGTCAAACACTACCAAGCGCAGTTTCTACATTACAGACGCTTTGTAGGCCCTTGCCCGATGTAGGGAATAGTGTAACAACAATGAAACCATCGATATATCGATAGACTACTATGTTCTGTACCTTAAGAACGACTTTGGACATGATTCGGTTGTATAATACACTACCAGGCGCAGTTTCTACATTACAGACGCTTTGTAGGCCCTTGCCCGATGTAGGGAATAGTGTAACAACAATGAAACCATCGATATATCGATAGACTACTATGTTGTGTACCTAAAGAACGACTTTGGACATGTTTGGGTTGTGTAATACACTACCAGGCGCAGTTTCTACATTACAGACGCTTTGTAGGCCCTTGCCCGATGTGGAGAATAGTGTAACAACAATGAAACCATCGATATATCGATAGACTACTATGTTGTGTACCTAAAGAACGACTTTGGACATGTTTGGGTTGTGTCAAACACTACCAAGCGCAGTTTCTACATTACAGACGCTTTGTAGGCCCTTGCCCGATGTGGAGAATAGTGTAACAACAATGAAACCATCGATATATCGATAGACTACTATGTTGTGTACCTAAAGAACGACTTTGGACATGTTTGGGTTGTGTCAAACACTAACAAGCGCAGTTTCTACATTACAGACGCTTTGTAGGCCCTTGCCCGATGTAGGGAATAGTGTAACAACAATGAAACCATCGATATATCGATAGACTACTATGTTCTGTACCTTAAGAACGACTTTGGACATGATTCGGTTGTATAATACACTACCAGGCGCAGTTTCTACATTACAGACGCTTTGTAGGCCCTTGCCCGATGTAGGGAATAGTGTAACAACAATGAAACCATCGATATATCGATAGACTACTATGTTGTGTACCTAAAGAACGACTTTGGACATGTTTGGGTTGTGTAATACACTACCAGGCGCAGTTTCTACATTACAGACGCTTTGTAGGCCCTTGCCCGATGTGGAGAATAGTGTAACAACAATGAAACCATCGATATATCGATAGACTACTATGTTGTGTACCTAAAGAACGACTTTGGACATGTTTGGGTTGTGTCAAACACTACCAAGCGCAGTTTCTACATTACAGACGCTTTGTAGGCCCTTGCCCGATGTGGAGAATAGTGTAACAACAATGAAACCATCGATATATCGATAGACTACTATGTTGTGTACCTTAAGAACGACTTTGGACATGTTTGGGTTGTGTCAAACACTAACAAGCGCAGTTTCTACATTACAGACGCTTTGTAGGCCCTTGCCCGATGTAGGGAATAGTGTAACAACAATGAAACCATCGATATATCGATAGACTACTATGTTCTGTACCTTAAGAACGACTTTGGACATGATTCGGTTGTATAATACACTACCAGGCGCAGTTTCTACATTACAGACGCTTTGTAGGCCCTTGCCCGATGTAGGGAATAGTGTAACAACAATGAAACCATCGATATATCGATAGACTACTATGTTGTGTACCTAAAGAACGACTTTGGACATGTTTGGGTTGTGTAATACACTACCAGGCGCAGTTTCTACATTACAGACGCTTTGTAGGCCCTTGCCCGATGTGGAGAATAGTGTAACAACAATGAAACCATCGATATATCGATAGACTACTATGTTGTGTACCTAAAGAACGACTTTGGACATGTTTGGGTTGTGTCAAACACTACCAAGCGCAGTTTCTACATTACAGACGCTTTGTAGGCCCTTGCCCGATGTGGAGAATAGTGTAACAACAATGAAACCATCGATATATCGATAGACTACTATGTTGTGCACCTAAAGAACGACTTTGGACATGTTTGGGTTGTGTCAAACACTTACCAAGCGAAGTTTCTACTTTACAGACGCTTTGTAGGCCCTTGCCCGATGTAGGGAATAGTGTAACAACAATGAAACCATCGATATATCGATAGACTACTATGTTGTGTACCTTAAGAACGACTTTGGACATGTTTGGGTTGTGTCAAACACTACCAAGCGCAGTTTCTACATTACAGACGCTTTGTAGGCCCTTGCCCGATGTAGGGAATAGTGTAACAACAATGAAACCATCGATATATCGATAGACTACTATGTTCTGTACCTTAAGAACGACTTTGGACATGTTTGGGTTGTGTCAAACACTACCAAGCGCAGTTTCTACATTACAGACGCTTTGTAGGCCCTTGCCCGATGTAGGGAATAGTGTAACAACAATGAAACCATCGATATATCGATAGACTACTATGTTCTGTACCTTAAGAACGACTTTGGACATGATTCGGTTGTATAATACACTACCAGGCGCAGTTTCTACATTACAGACGCTTTGTAGGCCCTTGCCCGATGTGGAGAATAGTGTAACAACAATGAAACCATCGATATATCGATAGACTACTATGTTGTGTACCTAAAGAACGACTTTGGACATGTTTGGGTTGTGTCAAACACTACCAAGCGCAGTTTCTACATTACAGACGCTTTGTAGGCCCTTGCCCGATGTAGGGAATAGTGTAACAACAATGAAACCATCGATATATCGATAGACTACTATGTTCTGTACCTTAAGAACGACTTTGGACATGATTCGGTTGTATAATACACTACCAGGCGCAGTTTCTACATTACAGACGCTTTGTAGGCCCTTGCCCGATGTAGGGAATAGTGTAACAACAATGAAACCATCGATATATCGATAGACTACTATGTTGTGTACCTAAAGAACGACTTTGGACATGTTTGGGTTGTGTAATACACTACCAGGCGCAGTTTCTACATTACAGACGCTTTGTAGGCCCTTGCCCGATGTGGAGAATAGTGTAACAACAATGAAACCATCGATATATCGATAGACTACTATGTTGTGTACCTAAAGAACGACTTTGGACATGTTTGGGTTGTGTCAAACACTACCAAGCGCAGTTTCTACATTACAGACGCTTTGTAGGCCCTTGCCCGATGTGGAGAATAGTGTAACAACAATGAAACCATCGATATATCGATAGACTACTATGTTGTGTACCTAAAGAACGACTTTGGACATGTTTGGGTTGTGTCAAACACTAACAAGCGCAGTTTCTACATTACAGACGCTTTGTAGGCCCTTGCCCGATGTAGGGAATAGTGTAACAACAATGAAACCATCGATATATCGATAGACTACTATGTTCTGTACCTTAAGAACGACTTTGGACATGATTCGGTTGTATAATACACTACCAGGCGCAGTTTCTACATTACAGACGCTTTGTAGGCCCTTGCCCGATGTAGGGAATAGTGTAACAACAATGAAACCATCGATATATCGATAGACTACTATGTTGTGTACCTAAAGAACGACTTTGGACATGTTTGGGTTGTGTAATACACTACCAGGCGCAGTTTCTACATTACAGACGCTTTGTAGGCCCTTGCCCGATGTGGAGAATAGTGTAACAACAATGAAACCATCGATATATCGATAGACTACTATGTTGTGTACCTAAAGAACGACTTTGGACATGTTTGGGTTGTGTCAAACACTACCAAGCGCAGTTTCTACATTACAGACGCTTTGTAGGCCCTTGCCCGATGTGGAGAATAGTGTAACAACAATGAAACCATCGATATATCGATAGACTACTATGTTGTGTACCTAAAGAACGACTTTGGACATGTTTGGGTTGTGTCAAACACTAACAAGCGCAGTTTCTACATTACAGACGCTTTGTAGGCCCTTGCCCGATGTAGGGAATAGTGTAACAACAATGAAACCATCGATATATCGATAGACTACTATGTTCTGTACCTTAAGAACGACTTTGGACATGATTCGGTTGTATAATACACTACCAGGCGCAGTTTCTACATTACAGACGCTTTGTAGGCCCTTGCCCGATGTAGGGAATAGTGTAACAACAATGAAACCATCGATATATCGATAGACTACTATGTTGTGTACCTAAAGAACGACTTTGGACATGTTTGGGTTGTGTAATACACTACCAGGCGCAGTTTCTACATTACAGACGCTTTGTAGGCCCTTGCCCGATGTGGAGAATAGTGTAACAACAATGAAACCATCGATATATCGATAGACTACTATGTTGTGTACCTAAAGAACGACTTTGGACATGTTTGGGTTGTGTCAAACACTACCAAGCGCAGTTTCTACATTACAGACGCTTTGTAGGCCCTTGCCCGATGTGGAGAATAGTGTAACAACAATGAAACCATCGATATATCGATAGACTACTATGTTGTGTACCTAAAGAACGACTTTGGACATGTTTGGGTTGTGTCAAACACTAACAAGCGCAGTTTCTACATTACAGACGCTTTGTAGGCCCTTGCCCGATGTAGGGAATAGTGTAACAACAATGAAACCATCGATATATCGATAGACTACTATGTTCTGTACCTTAAGAACGACTTTGGACATGATTCGGTTGTATAATACACTACCAGGCGCAGTTTCTACATTACAGACGCTTTGTAGGCCCTTGCCCGATGTAGGGAATAGTGTAACAACAATGAAACCATCGATATATCGATAGACTACTATGTTGTGTACCTAAAGAACGACTTTGGACATGTTTGGGTTGTGTAATACACTACCAGGCGCAGTTTCTACATTACAGACGCTTTGTAGGCCCTTGCCCGATGTGGAGAATAGTGTAACAACAATGAAACCATCGATATATCGATAGACTACTATGTTGTGTACCTAAAGAACGACTTTGGACATGTTTGGGTTGTGTCAAACACTACCAAGCGCAGTTTCTACATTACAGACGCTTTGTAGGCCCTTGCCCGATGTGGAGAATAGTGTAACAACAATGAAACCATCGATATATCGATAGACTACTATGTTGTGTACCTAAAGAACGACTTTGGACATGTTTGGGTTGTGTCAAACACTAACAAGCGCAGTTTCTACATTACAGACGCTTTGTAGGCCCTTGCCCGATGTAGGGAATAGTGTAACAACAATGAAACCATCGATATATCGATAGACTACTATGTTCTGTACCTTAAGAACGACTTTGGACATGATTCGGTTGTATAATACACTACCAGGCGCAGTTTCTACATTACAGACGCTTTGTAGGCCCTTGCCCGATGTAGGGAATAGTGTAACAACAATGAAACCATCGATATATCGATAGACTACTATGTTGTGTACCTAAAGAACGACTTTGGACATGTTTGGGTTGTGTAATACACTACCAGGCGCAGTTTCTACATTACAGACGCTTTGTAGGCCCTTGCCCGATGTGGAGAATAGTGTAACAACAATGAAACCATCGATATATCGATAGACTACTATGTTGTGTACCTAAAGAACGACTTTGGACATGTTTGGGTTGTGTCAAACACTACCAAGCGCAGTTTCTACATTACAGACGCTTTGTAGACCCTTGCCCGATGTGGAGAATAGTGTAACAACAATGAAACCATCGATATATCGATAGACTACTATGTTGTGCACCTAAAGAACGACTTTGGACATGTTTGGGTTGTGTCAAACACTTACCAAGCGAAGTTTCTACATTACAGACGCTTTGTAGGCCCTTGCCCGATGTAGGGAACAGTGTAACAACAATGAAACCATCGATATATCGATAGACTACTATGTTGTGTACCTAAAGAACGACTTTGGACATGTTTGGATTGTATAATACACTACCAGGCGCAGTTTCTACATTACAGACGCTTTGTAGGCCCTTGCCCGATGTGGAGAATAGTGTAACAACAATGAAACCATCGATATATCGATAGACTACCATGTTGTGTACCTAAAGAACGACTTTGGACATGATTGTGTTGTATAATACACTACCAAGCGCAGTTTCTACATTACAGACGCTTTGTAGGCCCTTGCCCGATGTAGGGAATAGTGTAACAACAATGAAACCATCGATATATCGATAGACTACTATGTTGTGTACCTAAAGAACGACTTTGGACATGTTTGGATTGTATAATACACTACCAGGCGCAGTTTCTACATTACAGACGCTTTGTAGGCCCTTGCCCGATGTGGAGAATAGTGTAACAACAATGAAACCATCGATATATCGATAGACTACTATGTTGTGTACCTAAAGAACGACTTTGGACATGTTTGGGTTGTGTAATACACTACCAGGCGCAGTTTCTACATTACAGACGCTTTGTAGGCCCTTGCCCGACGTGGAGAATAGTGTAGCAACAATGAAACCATCGATATATCGATAGACTACTATGTTCTGTACCTTAAGAACGACTTTGGACATGATTCGGTTGTATAATACACTACCAGGCGCAGTTTCTACATTACAGACGCTTTGTAGGCCCTTGCCCGATGTAGGGAATAGTGTAACAACAATGAAACCATCGATATATCGATAGACTACTATGTTCTGTACCTAAAGAACGACTTTGGACATGTTTGGGTTGTGTCAAACACTACCAAGCGCAGTTTCTACATTACAGACGCTTTGTAGGCCCTTGCCCGATGTAGGGAATAGTGTAACAACAATGAAACCATCGATATATCGATAGACTACTATGTTCTGTACCTTAAGAACGACTTTGGACATGATTCGGTTGTATAATACACTACCAGGCGCAGTTTCTACATTACAGACGCTTTGTAGGCCCTTGCCCGATGTAGGGAATAGTGTAACAACAATGAAACCATCGATATATCGATAGACTACTATGTTGTGTACCTAAAGAACGACTTTGGACATGTTTGGGTTGTGTAATACACTACCAGGCGCAGTTTCTACATTACAGACGCTTTGTAGGCCCTTGCCCGATGTGGAGAATAGTGTAACAACAATGAAACCATCGATATATCGATAGACTACTATGTTGTGTACCTAAAGAACGACTTTGGACATGTTTGGGTTGTGTCAAACACTACCAAGCGCAGTTTCTACATTACAGACGCTTTGTAGGCCCTTGCCCGATGTGGAGAATAGTGTAACAACAATGAAACCATCGATATATCGATAGACTACTATGTTGTGTACCTAAAGAACGACTTTGGACATGTTTGGGTTGTGTCAAACACTACCAAGCGCAGTTTCTACATTACAGACGCTTTGTAGGCCCTTGCCCGATGTGGAGAATAGTGTAACAACAATGAAACCATCGATATATCGATAGACTACTATGTTGTGTACCTAACGAACGACTTTGGACATGTTTGGGTTGTGTCAAACACTACCAAGCGCAGTTTCTACATTACAGACGCTTTGTAGGCCCTTGCCCGATGTGGAGAATAGTGTAACAACAATGAAACCATCGATATATCGATAGACTACTATGTTGTGTACCTAAAGAACGACTTTGGACATGTTTGGGTTGTGTCAAACACTACCAAGCGCAGTTTCTACATTACAGACGCTTTGTAGGCCCTTGCCCGATGTGGAGAATAGTGTAACAACAATGAAACCATCGATATATCGATAGACTACTATGTTGTGTACCTAAAGAACGACTTTGGACATGTTTGGGTTGTGTCAAACACTACCAAGCGCAGTTTCTACATTACAGACGCTTTGTAGGCCCTTGCCCGATGTAGGGAATAGTGTAACAACAATGAAACCATCGATATATCGATAGACTACTATGTTCTGTACCTTAAGAACGACTTTGGACATGATTCGGTTGTATAATACACTACCAGGCGCAGTTTCTACATTACAGACGCTTTGTAGGCCCTTGCCCGATGTAGGGAATAGTGTAACAACAATGAAACCATCGATATATCGATAGACTACTATGTTGTGTACCTAAAGAACGACTTTGGACATGTTTGGGTTGTGTAATACACTACCAGGCGCAGTTTCTACATTACAGACGCTTTGTAGGCCCTTGCCCGATGTGGAGAATAGTGTAACAACAATGAAACCATCGATATATCGATAGACTACTATGTTGTGTACCTAAAGAACGACTTTGGACATGTTTGGGTTGTGTCAAACACTACCAAGCGCAGTTTCTACATTACAGACGCTTTGTAGGCCCTTGCCCGATGTGGAGAATAGTGTAACAACAATGAAACCATCGATATATCGATAGACTACTATGTTGTGTACCTAAAGAACGACTTTGGACATGTTTGGGTTGTGTCAAACACTAACAAGCGCAGTTTCTACATTACAGACGCTTTGTAGGCCCTTGCCCGATGTGGAGAATAGTGTAACAACAATGAAACCATCGATATATCGATAGACTACTATGTTCTGTACCTTAAGAACGACTTTGGACATGATTCGGTTGTATAATACACTACCAGGCGCAGTTTCTACATTACAGACGCTTTGTAGGCCCTTGCCCGATGTAGGGAATAGTGTAACAACAATGAAACCATCGATATATCGATAGACTACTATGTTGTGTACCTAAAGAACGACTTTGGACATGTTTGGGTTGTGTAATACACTACCAGGCGCAGTTTCTACATTACAGACGCTTTGTAGGCCCTTGCCCGATGTGGAGAATAGTGTAACAACAATGAAACCATCGATATATCGATAGACTACTATGTTGTGTACCTAAAGAACGACTTTGGACATGTTTGGGTTGTGTCAAACACTACCAAGCGCAGTTTCTACATTACAGACGCTTTGTAGGCCCTTGCCCGATGTAGGGAATAGTGTAACAACAATGAAACCATCGATATATCGATAGACTACTATGTTCTGTACCTTAAGAACGACTTTGGACATGATTCGGTTGTATAATACACTACCAGGCGCAGTTTCTACATTACAGACGCTTTGTAGGCCCTTGCCCGATGTGGAGAATAGTGTAACAACAATGAAACCATCGATATATCGATAGACTACTATGTTGTGTACCTAACGAACGACTTTGGACATGTTTGGGTTGTGTCAAACACTACCAAGCGCAGTTTCTACATTACAGACGCTTTGTAGGCCCTTGCCCGATGTAGGGAATAGTGTAACAACAATGAAACCATCGATATATCGATAGACTACTATGTTCTGTACCTTAAGAACGACTTTGGACATGATTCGGTTGTATAATACACTACCAGGCGCAGTTTCTACATTACAGACGCTTTGTAGGCCCTTGCCCGATGTAGGGAATAGTGTAACAACAATGAAACCATCGATATATCGATAGACTACTATGTTGTGTACCTAAAGAACGACTTTGGACATGTTTGGGTTGTGTAATACACTACCAGGCGCAGTTTCTACATTACAGACGCTTTGTAGGCCCTTGCCCGATGTGGAGAATAGTGTAACAACAATGAAACCATCGATATATCGATAGACTACTATGTTGTGTACCTAAAGAACGACTTTGGACATGTTTGGGTTGTGTCAAACACTACCAAGCGCAGTTTCTACATTACAGACGCTTTGTAGGCCCTTGCCCGATGTGGAGAATAGTGTAACAACAATGAAACCATCGATATATCGATAGACTACTATGTTGTGTACCTAAAGAACGACTTTGGACATGTTTGGGTTGTGTCAAACACTAACAAGCGCAGTTTCTACATTACAGACGCTTTGTAGGCCCTTGCCCGATGTAGGGAATAGTGTAACAACAATGAAACCATCGATATATCGATAGACTACTATGTTCTGTACCTTAAGAACGACTTTGGACATGATTCGGTTGTATAATACACTACCAGGCGCAGTTTCTACATTACAGACGCTTTGTAGGCCCTTGCCCGATGTAGGGAATAGTGTAACAACAATGAAACCATCGATATATCGATAGACTACTATGTTGTGTACCTAAAGAACGACTTTGGACATGTTTGGGTTGTGTAATACACTACCAGGCGCAGTTTCTACATTACAGACGCTTTGTAGGCCCTTGCCCGATGTGGAGAATAGTGTAACAACAATGAAACCATCGATATATCGATAGACTACTATGTTGTGTACCTAAAGAACGACTTTGGACATGTTTGGGTTGTGTCAAACACTACCAAGCGCAGTTTCTACATTACAGACGCTTTGTAGGCCCTTGCCCGATGTGGAGAATAGTGTAACAACAATGAAACCATCGATATATCGATAGACTACTATGTTGTGCACCTAAAGAACGACTTTGGACATGTTTGGGTTGTGTCAAACACTTACCAAGCGAAGTTTCTACTTTACAGACGCTTTGTAGGCCCTTGCCCGATGTAGGGAATAGTGTAACAACAATGAAACCATCGATATATCGATAGACTACTATGTTGTGTACCTAACGAACGACTTTGGACATGTTTGGGTTGTGTCAAACACTACCAAGAGCAGTTTCTACATTACAGACGCTTTGTAGGCCCTTGCCCGATGTAGGGAATAGTGTAACAACAATGAAACCATCGATATATCGATAGACTACTATGTTCTGTACCTTAAGAACGACTTTGGACATGATTCGGTTGTATAATACACTACCAGGCGCAGTTTCTACATTACAGACGCTTTGTAGGCCCTTGCCCGATGTAGGGAATAGTGTAACAACAATGAAACCATCGATATATCGATAGACTACTATGTTGTGTACCTAAAGAACGACTTTGGACATGTTTGGATTGTATAATACACTACCAGGCGCAGTTTCTACATTACAGACGCTTTGTAGGCCCTTGCCCGATGTGGAGAATAGTGTAACAACAATGAAACCATCGATATATCGATAGACTACCATGTTGTGTACCTAAAGAACGACTTTGGACATGATTGTGTTGTATAATACACTACCAAGCGCAGTTTCTACATTACAGACGCTTTGTAGGCCCTTGCCCGATGTAGGGAATAGTGTAACAACAATGAAACCATCGATATATCGATAGACTACTATGTTGTGTACCTAAAGAACGACTTTGGACATGATTGGGTTGTATAATACACTACCAAGCGCAGTTTCTACATTACAGACGCTTTGTAGGCCCTTGCCCGATGTAGAGAATAGTGTAACAACAATGAAACCATCGATATATCGATAGACTACTATGTTGTGTACCTAAAGAACGACTTTGGACATGTTTGGGTTGTGTAATACACTACCAGGCGCAGTTTCTACATTACAGACGCTTTGTAGGCCCTTGCCCGATGTGGAGAATAGTGTAACAACAATGAAACCATCGATATATCGATAGACTACTATGTTGTGTACCTAAAGAACGACTTTGGACATGTTTGGGTTGTGTCAAACACTACCAAGCGCAGTTTCTACATTACAGACGCTTTGTAGGCCCTTGCCCGATGTAGGGAATAGTGTAACAACAATGAAACCATCGATATATCGATAGACTACTATGTTCTGTACCTAAAGAACGACTTTGGACATGATTCGGTTGTATAATACACTACCAGGCGCAGTTTCTACATTACAGACGCTTTGTAGGCCCTTGCCCGATGTAGGGAATAGTGTAACAACAATGAAACCATCGATATATCGATAGACTACTATGTTGTGTACCTAAAGAACGACTTTGGACATGTTTGGGTTGTGTAATACACTACCAGGCGCAGTTTCTACATTACAGACGCTTTGTAGGCCCTTGCCCGATGTGGAGAATAGTGTAACAACAATGAAACCATCGATATATCGATAGACTACTATGTTGTGTACCTAAAGAACGACTTTGGACATGTTTGGGTTGTGTCAAACACTACCAAGCGCAGTTTCTACATTACAGACGCTTTGTAGGCCCTTGCCCGATGTGGAGAATAGTGTAACAACAATGAAACCATCGATATATCGATAGACTACTATGTTGTGTACCTAAAGAACGACTTTGGACATGTTTGGGTTGTGTCAAACACTACCAAGCGCAGTTTCTACATTACAGACGCTTTGTAGGCCCTTGCCCGATGTAGGGAATAGTGTAACAACAATGAAACCATCGATATATCGATAGACTACTATGTTCTGTACCTTAAGAACGACTTTGGACATGATTCGGTTGTATAATACACTACCAGGCGGAGTTTCTACATTACAGACGCTTTGTAGGCCCTTGCCCGATGTAGGGAATAGTGTAACAACAATGAAACCATCGATATATCGATAGACTACTATGTTGTGTACCTAAAGAACGACTTTGGACATGTTTGGGTTGTGTAATACACTACCAGGCGCAGTTTCTACATTACAGACGCTTTGTAGGCCCTTGCCCGATGTGGAGAATAGTGTAACAACAATGAAACCATCGATATATCGATAGACTACTATGTTGTGTACCTAAAGAACGACTTTGGACATGTTTGGGTTGTGTCAAACACTACCAAGCGCAGTTTCTACATTACAGACGCTTTGTAGGCCCTTGCCCGATGTGGAGAATAGTGTAACAACAATGAAACCATCGATATATCGATAGACTACTATGTTGTGCACCTAAAGAACGACTTTGGACATGTTTGGGTTGTGTCAAGCACTTACCAAGCGAAGTTTCTACTTTACAGACGCTTTGTAGGCCCTTGCCCGATGTAGGGAATAGTGTAACAACAATGAAACCATCGATATATCGATAGACTACTATGTTGTGTACCTAACGAACGACTTTGGACATGTTTGGGTTGTGTCAAACACTACCAAGCGCAGTTTCTACATTACAGACGCTTTGTAGGCCCTTGCCCGATGTAGGGAATAGTGTAACAACAATGAAACCATCGATATATCGATAGACTACTATGTTCTGTACCTTAAGAACGACTTTGGACATGATTCGGTTGTATAATACACTACCAGGCGCAGTTTCTACATTACAGACGCTTTGTAGGCCCTTGCCCGATGTAGGGAATAGTGTAACAACAATGAAACCATCGATATATCGATAGACTACTATGTTGTGTACCTAAAGAACGACTTTGGACATGTTTGGATTGTATAATACACTACCAGGCGCAGTTTCTACATTACAGACGCTTTGTAGGCCCTTGCCCGATGTGGAGAATAGTGTAACAAGAATGAAACCATCGATATATCGATAGACTACCATGTTGTGTACCTAAAGAACGACTTTGGACATGATTGTGTTGTATAATACACTACCAAGCGCAGTTTCTACATTACAGACGCTTTGTAGGCCCTTGCCCGATGTAGGGAATAGTGTAACAACAATGAAACCATCGATATATCGATAGACTACTATGTTGTGTACCTAAAGAACGACTTTGGACATGATTGGGTTGTATAATACACTACCAAGCGCAGTTTCTACATTACAGACGCTTTGTAGGCCCTTGCCCGATGTAGAGAATAGTGTAACAACAATGAAACCATCGATATATCGATAGACTACTATGTTGTGTACCTAAAGAACGACTTTGGACATGTTTGGGTTGTGTAATACACTACCAGGCGCAGTTTCTACATTACAGACGCTTTGTAGGCCCTTGCCCGATGTGGAGAATAGTGTAACAACAATGAAACCATCGATATATCGATAGACTACTATGTTGTGTACCTAAAGAACGACTTTGGACATGTTTGGGTTGTGTCAAACACTACCAAGCGCAGTTTCTACATTACAGACGCTTTGTAGGCCCTTGCCCGATGTAGGGAATAGTGTAACAACAATGAAACCATCGATATATCGATAGACTACTATGTTCTGTACCTTAAGAACGACTTTGGACATGATTCGGTTGTATAATACACTACCAGGCGCAGTTTCTACATTACAGACGCTTTGTAGGCCCTTGCCCGATGTAGGGAATAGTGTAACAACAATGAAACCATCGATATATCGATAGACTACTATGTTGTGTACCTAAAGAACGACTTTGGACATGTTTGGGTTGTGTAATACACTACCAGGCGCAGTTTCTACATTACAGACGCTTTGTAGGCCCTTGCCCGATGTGGAGAATAGTGTAACAAGAATGAAACCATCGATATATCGATAGACTACTATGTTGTGTACCTAAAGAACGACTTTGGACATGTTTGGGTTGTGTCAAACACTACCAGGCGCAGTTTCTACATTACAGACGCTTTGTAGGCCCTTGCCCGATGTGGAGAATAGTGTAACAACAATGAAACCATCGATATATCGATAGACTACTATGTTGTGTACCTAAAGAACGACTTTGGACATGTTTGGGTTGTGTCAAACACTACCAAGCGCAGTTTCTACATTACAGACGCTTTGTAGGCCCTTGCCCGATGTGGAGAATAGTGTAACAACAATGAAACCATCGATATATCGATAGACTACTATGTTGTGCACCTAAAGAACGACTTTGGACATGTTTGGGTTGTGTCAAACACTTACCAAGCGAAGTTTCTACTTTACAGACGCTTTGTAGGCCCTTGCCCGATGTAGGGAATAGTGTAACAACAATGAAACCATCGATATATCGATAGACTACTATGTTGTGTACCTAACGAACGACTTTGGACATGTTTGGGTTGTGTCAAACACTACCAAGCGCAGTTTCTACATTACAGACGCTTTGTAGGCCCTTGCCCGATGTAGGGAATAGTGTAACAACAATGAAACCATCGATATATCGATAGACTACTATGTTCTGTACCTTAAGAACGACTTTGGACATGATTCGGTTGTATAATACACTACCAGGCGCAGTTTCTACATTACAGACGCTTTGTAGGCCCTTGCCCGATGTAGGGAATAGTGTAACAACAATGAAACCATCGATATATCGATAGACTACTATGTTGTGTACCTAAAGAACGACTTTGGACATGTTTGGATTGTATAATACACTACCAGGCGCAGTTTCTACATTACAGACGCTTTGTAGGCCCTTGCCCGATGTGGAGAATAGTGTAACAACAATGAAACCATCGATATATCGATAGACTACCATGTTGTGTACCTAAAGAACGACTTTGGACATGATTGTGTTGTATAATACACTACCAAGCGCAGTTTCTACATTACAGACGCTTTGTAGGCCCTTGCCCGATGTAGGGAATAGTGTAACAACAATGAAACCATCGATATATCGATAGACTACTATGTTGTGTACCTAAAGAACGACTTTGGACATGATTGGGTTGTATAATACACTACCAAGCGCAGTTTCTACATTACAGACGCTTTGTAGGCCCTTGCCCGATGTAGAGAATAGTGTAACAACAATGAAACCATCGATATATCGATAGACTACTATGTTGTGTACCTAAAGAACGACTTTGGACATGTTTGGGTTGTGTAATACACTACCAGGCGCAGTTTCTACATTACAGACGCTTTGTAGGCCCTTGCCCGATGTGGAGAATAGTGTAACAACAATGAAACCATCGATATATCGATAGACTACTATGTTGTGTACCTAAAGAACGACTTTGGACATGTTTGGGTTGTGTCAAACACTACCAAGCGCAGTTTCTACATTACAGACGCTTTGTAGGCCCTTGCCCGATGTAGGGAATAGTGTAACAACAATGAAACCATCGATATATCGATAGACTACTATGTTCTGTACCTTAAGAACGACTTTGGACATGATTCGGTTGTATAATACACTACCAGGCGCAGTTTCTACATTACAGACGCTTTGTAGGCCCTTGCCCGATGTAGGGAATAGTGTAACAACAATGAAACCATCGATATATCGATAGACTACTATGTTGTGTACCTAAAGAACGACTTTGGACATGTTTGGGTTGTGTAATACACTACCAGGCGCAGTTTCTACATTACAGACGCTTTGTAGGCCCTTGCCCGATGTGGAGAATAGTGTAACAACAATGAAACCATCGATATATCGATAGACTACTATGTTGTGTACCTAAAGAACGACTTTGGACATGTTTGGGTTGTGTCAAACACTACCAAGCGCAGTTTCTACATTACAGACGCTTTGTAGGCCCTTGCCCGATGTGGAGAATAGTGTAACAACAATGAAACCATCGATATATCGATAGACTACTATGTTGTGCACCTAAAGAACGACTTTGGACATGTTTGGGTTGTGTCAAACACTTACCAAGCGAAGTTTCTACTTTACAGACGCTTTGTAGGCCCTTGCCCGATGTAGGGAATAGTGTAACAACAATGAAACCATCGATATATCGATAGACTACTATGTTGTGTACCTAACGAACGACTTTGGACATGTTTGGGTTGTGTCAAACACTACCAAGCGCAGTTTCTACATTACAGACGCTTTGTAGGCCCTTGCCCGATGTAGGGAATAGTGTAACAACAATGAAACCATCGATATATCGATAGACTACTATGTTGTGTACCTAAAGAACGACTTTGGACATGTTTGGATTGTATAATACACTAGCAGGCGCAGTTTCTACATTACAGACGCTTTGTAGGCCCTTGCCCGATGTGGAGAATAGTGTAACAAGAATGAAACCATCGATATATCGATAGACTACCATGTTGTGTACCTAAAGAACGACTTTGGACATGATTGTGTTGTATAATACACTACCAAGCGCAGTTTCTACATTACAGACGCTTTGTAGGCCCTTGCCCGATGTAGGGAATAGTGTAACAACAATGAAACCATCGATATATCGATAGACTACTATGTTGTGCACCTAAAGAACGACTTTGGACATGATTGGGTTGTATAATACACTACCAAGCGCAGTTTCTACATTACAGACGCTTTGTAGGCCCTTGCCCGATGTAGAGAATAGTGTAACAACAATGAAACCATCGATATATCGATAGACTACTATGTTGTGTACCTAAAGAACGACTTTGGACATGTTTGGGTTGTGTCAAACACTACCAAGCGCAGTTTCTACATTACAGACGCTTTGTAGGCCCTTGCCCGATGTAAGGAATAGTGTAACAACAATGAAACCATCGATATATCGATAGACTACTATGTTCTGTACCTTAAGAACGACTTTGGACATGATTCGGTTGTATAATACACTACCAGGCGCAGTTTCTACATTACAGACGCTTTGTAGGCCCTTGCCCGATGTAGGGAATAGTGTAACAACAATGAAACCATCGATATATCGATAGACTACTATGTTGTGTACCTAAAGAACGACTTTGGACATGTTTGGGTTGTGTAATACACTACCAGGCGCAGTTTCTACATTACAGACGCTTTGTAGGCCCTTGCCCGATGTGGAGAATAGTGTAACAACAATGAAACCATCGATATATCGATAGACTACTATGTTGTGTACCTAAAGAACGACTTTGGACATGTTTGGGTTGTGTCAAACACTACCAAGCGCAGTTTCTACATTACAGACGCTTTGTAGGCCCTTGCCCGATGTGGAGAATAGTGTAACAACAATGAAACCATCGATATATCGATAGACTACTATGTTGTGCACCTAAAGAACGACTTTGGACATGTTTGGGTTGTGTCAAACACTTACCAAGCGAAGTTTCTACTTTACAGACGCTTTGTAGGCCCTTGCCCGATGTAGGGAATAGTGTAACAACAATGAAACCATCGATATATCGATAGACTACTATGTTGTGTACCTAACGAACGACTTTGGACATGTTTGGGTTGTGTCAAACACTACCAAGCGCAGTTTCTACATTACAGACGCTTTGTAGGCCCTTGCCCGATGTAGGGAATAGTGTAACAACAATGAAACCATCGATATATCGATAGACTACTATGTTCTGTACCTTAAGAACGACTTTGGACATGATTCGGTTGTATAATACACTACCAGGCGCAGTTTCTACATTACAGACGCTTTGTAGGCCCTTGCCCGATGTGGAGAATAGTGTAACAAGAATGAAACCATCGATATATCGATAGGCTACCATGTTGTGTACCTAAAGAACGACTTTGGACATGATTGTGTTGTATAATACACTACCAAGCGCAGTTTCTACATTACAGACGCTTTGTAGGCCCTTGCCCGATGTAGGGAATAGTGTAACAACAATGAAACCATCGATATATCGATAGACTACTATGTTGTGTACCTAAAGAACGACTTTGGACATGTTTGGGTTGTGTCAAACACTTACCAAGCGAAGTTTCTACTTTACAGACGCTTTGTAGGCCCTTGCCCGATGTAGGGAATAGTGTAACAACAATGAAACCATCGATATATCGATAGACTACTATGTTGTGTACCTAACGAACGACTTTGGACATGTTTGGGTTGTGTCAAACACTACCAAGCGCAGTTTCTACATTACAGACGCTTTGTAGGCCCTTGCCCGATGTAGGGAATAGTGTAACAACAATGAAACCATCGATATATCGATAGACTACTATGTTGTGTACCTAAAGAACGACTTTGGACATGTTTGGGTTGTATAATACACTACCAGGCGCAGTTTCTACATTACAGACGCTTTGTAGGCCCTTGCCCGATGTGGAGAATAGTGTAACAAGAATGAAACCATCGATATATCGATAGACTACCATGTTGTGTACCTAAAGAACGACTTTGGACATGATTGTGTTGTATAATACACTACCAAGCGCAGTTTCTACATTACAGACGCTTTGTAGGCCCTTGCCCGATGTAGGGAATAGTGTAACAACAATGAAACCATCGATATATCGATAGACTACTATGTTGTGTACCTAAAGAACGACTTTGGACATGATTGGGTTGTATAATACACTACCAAGCGCAGTTTCTACATTACAGACGCTTTGTAGGCCCTTGCCCGATGTAGAGAATAGTGTAACAACAATGAAACCATCGATATATCGATAGACTACTATGTTGTGTACCTAAAGAACGACTTTGGACATGTTTGGGTTGTGTAATACACTACCAGGCGCAGTTTCTACATTACAGACGCTTTGTAGGCCCTTGCCCGATGTGGAGAATAGTGTAACAACAATGAAACCATCGATATATCGATAGACTACTATGTTGTGTACCTAAAGAACGACTTTGGACATGTTTGGGTTGTGTCAAACACTACCAAGCGCAGTTTCTACATTACAGACGCTTTGTAGGCCCTTGCCCGATGTGGAGAATAGTGTAACAACAATGAAACCATCGATATATCGATAGACTACTATGTTGTGTACCTAAAGAACGACTTTGGACATGTTTGGGTTGTGTCAAACACTACCAAGCGCAGTTTCTACATTACAGACGCTTTGTAGGCCCTTGCCCGATGTGGAGAATAGTGTAACAACAATGAAACCATCGATATATCGATAGACTACTATGTTGTGTACCTAAAGAACGACTTTGGACATGTTTGGGTTGTGTCAAACACTACCAAGCGCAGTTTCTACATTACAGACGCTTTGTAGGCCCTTGCCCGATGTAGGGAATAGTGTAACAACAATGAAACCATCGATATATCGATAGACTACTATGTTCTGTACCTTAAGAACGACTTTGGACATGATTCGGTTGTATAATACACTACCAGGCGCAGTTTCTACATTACAGACGCTTTGTAGGCCCTTGCCCGATGTATAGAATAGTGTAACAACAATGAAACCATCGATATATCGATAGACTACTATGTTGTGTACCTAAAGAACGACTTTGGACATGTTTGGGTTGTGTAATACACTACCAGGCGCAGTTTCTACATTACAGACGCTTTGTAGGCCCTTGCCCGATGTGGAGAATAGTGTAACAACAATGAAACCATCGATATATCGATAGACTACTATGTTGTGTACCTAAAGAACGACTTTGGACATGTTTGGGTTGTGTCAAACACTACCAAGCGCAGTTTCTACATTACAGACGCTTTGTAGGCCCTTGCCCGATGTGGAGAATAGTGTAACAACAATGAAACCATCGATATATCGATAGACTACTATGTTGTGTACCTAAAGAACGACTTTGGACATGTTTGGGTTGTGTCAAACACTAACAAGCGCAGTTTCTACATTACAGACGCTTTGTAGGCCCTTGCCCGATGTGGAGAATAGTGTAACAACAATGAAACCATCGATATATCGATAGACTACTATGTTCTGTACCTTAAGAACGACTTTGGACATGATTCGGTTGTATAATACACTACCAGGCGCAGTTTCTACATTACAGACGCTTTGTAGGCCCTTGCCCGATGTAGGGAATAGTGTAACAACAATGAAACCATCGATATATCGATAGACTACTATGTTGTGTACCTAAAGAACGACTTTGGACATGTTTGGGTTGTGTAATACACTACCAGGCGCAGTTTCTACATTACAGACGCTTTGTAGGCCCTTGCCCGATGTGGAGAATAGTGTAACAACAATGAAACCATCGATATATCGATAGACTACTATGTTGTGTACCTAAAGAACGACTTTGGACATGTTTGGGTTGTGTCAAACACTACCAAGCGCAGTTTCTACATTACAGACGCTTTGTAGGCCCTTGCCCGATGTAGGGAATAGTGTAACAACAATGAAACCATCGATATATCGATAGACTACTATGTTCTGTACCTTAAGAACGACTTTGGACATGATTCGGTTGTATAATACACTACCAGGCGCAGTTTCTACATTACAGACGCTTTGTAGGCCCTTGCCCGATGTGGAGAATAGTGTAACAACAATGAAACCATCGATATATCGATAGACTACTATGTTGTGTACCTAACGAACGACTTTGGACATGTTTGGGTTGTGTCAAACACTACCAAGCGCAGTTTCTACATTACAGACGCTTTGTAGGCCCTTGCCCGATGTAGGGAATAGTGTAACAACAATGAAACCATCGATATATCGATAGACTACTATGTTCTGTACCTTAAGAACGACTTTGGACATGATTCGGTTGTATAATACACTACCAGGCGCAGTTTCTACATTACAGACGCTTTGTAGGCCCTTGCCCGATGTAGGGAATAGTGTAACAACAATGAAACCATCGATATATCGATAGACTACTATGTTGTGTACCTAAAGAACGACTTTGGACATGTTTGGGTTGTGTAATACATTACCAGGCGCAGTTTCTACATTACAGACGCTTTGTAGGCCCTTGCCCGATGTGGAGAATAGTGTAACAACAATGAAACCATCGATATATCGATAGACTACTATGTTGTGTACCTAAAGAACGACTTTGGACATGTTTGGGTTGTGTCAAACACTACCAAGCGCAGTTTCTACATTACAGACGCTTTGTAGGCCCTTGCCCGATGTGGAGAATAGTGTAACAACAATGAAACCATCGATATATCGATAGACTACTATGTTGTGTACCTAAAGAACGACTTTGGACATGTTTGGGTTGTGTCAAACACTACCAAGCGCAGTTTCTACATTACAGACGCTTTGTAGGCCCTTGCCCGATGTAGGGAATAGTGTAACAACAATGAAACCATCGATATATCGATAGACTACTATGTTCTGTACCTTAAGAACGACTTTGGACATGATTCGGTTGTATAATACACTACCAGGCGCAGTTTCTACATTACAGACGCTTTGTAGGCCCTTGCCCGATGTAGGGAATAGTGTAACAACAATGAAACCATCGATATATCGATAGACTACTATGTTGTGTACCTAAAGAACGACTTTGGACATGTTTGGGTTGTGTAATACACTACCAGGCGCAGTTTCTACATTACAGACGCTTTGTAGGCCCTTGCCCGATGTGGAGAATAGTGTAACAACAATGAAACCATCGATATATCGATAGACTACTATGTTGTGTACCTAAAGAACGACTTTGGACATGTTTGGGTTGTGTAATACACTACCAGGCGCAGTTTCTACATTACAGACGCTTTGTAGGCCCTTGCCCGATGTGGAGAATAGTGTAACAACAATGAAACCATCGATATATCGATAGACTACTATGTTGTGTACCTAAAGAACGACTTTGGACATGTTTGGGTTGTGTCAAACACTACCAAGCGCAGTTTCTACATTACAGACGCTTTGTAGGCCCTTGCCCGATGTGGAGAATAGTGTAACAACAATGAAACCATCGATATATCGATAGACTACTATGTTGTGTACCTAAAGAACGACTTTGGACATGTTTGGGTTGTGTCAAACACTAACAAGCGCAGTTTCTACATTACAGACGCTTTGTAGGCCCTTGCCCGATGTGGAGAATAGTGTAACAACAATGAAACCATCGATATATCGATAGACTACTATGTTCTGTACCTTAAGAACGACTTTGGACATGATTCGGTTGTATAATACACTACCAGGCGCAGTTTCTACATTACAGACGCTTTGTAGGCCCTTGCCCGATGTAGGGAATAGTGTAACAACAATGAAACCATCGATATATCGATAGACTACTATGTTGTGTACCTAAAGAACGACTTTGGACATGTTTGGGTTGTGTAATACACTACCAGGCGCAGTTTCTACATTACAGACGCTTTGTAGGCCCTTGCCCGATGTGGAGAATAGTGTAACAACAATGAAACCATCGATATATCGATAGACTACTATGTTGTGTACCTAAAGAACGACTTTGGACATGTTTGGGTTGTGTCAAACACTACCAAGCGCAGTTTCTACATTACAGACGCTTTGTAGGCCCTTGCCCGATGTAGGGAATAGTGTAACAACAATGAAACCATCGATATATCGATAGACTACTATGTTCTGTACCTTAAGAACGACTTTGGACATGATTCGGTTGTATAATACACTACCAGGCGCAGTTTCTACATTACAGACGCTTTGTAGGCCCTTGCCCGATGTGGAGAATAGTGTAACAACAATGAAACCATCGATATATCGATAGACTACTATGTTGTGTACCTAACGAACGACTTTGGACATGTTTGGGTTGTGTCAAACACTACCAAGCGCAGTTTCTACATTACAGACGCTTTGTAGGCCCTTGCCCGATGTAGGGAATAGTGTAACAACAATGAAACCATCGATATATCGATAGACTACTATGTTCTGTACCTTAAGAACGACTTTGGACATGATTCGGTTGTATAATACACTACCAGGCGCAGTTTCTACATTACAGACGCTTTGTAGGCCCTTGCCCGATGTAGGGAATAGTGTAACAACAATGAAACCATCGATATATCGATAGACTACTATGTTGTGTACCTAAAGAACGACTTTGGACATGTTTGGGTTGTGTAATACATTACCAGGCGCAGTTTCTACATTACAGACGCTTTGTAGGCCCTTGCCCGATGTGGAGAATAGTGTAACAACAATGAAACCATCGATATATCGATAGACTACTATGTTGTGTACCTAAAGAACGACTTTGGACATGTTTGGGTTGTGTCAAACACTACCAAGCGCAGTTTCTACATTACAGACGCTTTGTAGGCCCTTGCCCGATGTGGAGAATAGTGTAACAACAATGAAACCATCGATATATCGATAGACTACTATGTTGTGTACCTAAAGAACGACTTTGGACATGTTTGGGTTGTGTCAAACACTACCAAGCGCAGTTTCTACATTACAGACGCTTTGTAGGCCCTTGCCCGATGTAGGGAATAGTGTAACAACAATGAAACCATCGATATATCGATAGACTACTATGTTCTGTACCTTAAGAACGACTTTGGACATGATTCGGTTGTATAATACACTACCAGGCGCAGTTTCTACATTACAGACGCTTTGTAGGCCCTTGCCCGATGTAGGGAATAGTGTAACAACAATGAAACCATCGATATATCGATAGACTACTATGTTGTGTACCTAAAGAACGACTTTGGACATGTTTGGGTTGTGTAATACACTACCAGGCGCAGTTTCTACATTACAGACGCTTTGTAGGCCCTTGCCCGATGTGGAGAATAGTGTAAAAACAATGAAACCATCGATATATCGATAGACTACTATGTTGTGTACCTAAAGAACGACTTTGGACATGTTTGGGTTGTGTCAAACACTACCAAGCGCAGTTTCTACATTACAGACGCTTTGTAGGCCCTTGCCCGATGTGGAGAATAGTGTAACAACAATGAAACCATCGATATATCGATAGACTACTATGTTGTGCACCTAAAGAACGACTTTGGACATGTTTGGGTTGTGTCAAACACTTACCAAGCGAAGTTTCTACTTTACAGACGCTTTGTAGGCCCTTGCCCGATGTAGGGAATAGTGTAACAACAATGAAACCATCGATATATCGATAGACTACTATGTTGTGTACCTAAAGAACGACTTTGGACATGTTTGGGTTGTGTCAAACACTACCAAGCGCAGTTTCTACATTACAGACGCTTTGTAGGCCCTTGCCCGATGTAGGGAATAGTGTAACAACAATGAAACCATCGATATATCGATAGACTACTATGTTCTGTACCTTAAGAACGACTTTGGACATGATTCGGTTGTATAATACACTACCAGGCGCAGTTTCTACATTACAGACGCTTTGTAGGCCCTTGCCCGATGTAGGGAATAGTGTAACAACAATGAAACCATCGATATATCGATAGACTACTATGTTGTGTACCTAAAGAACGACTTTGGACATGTTTGGATTGTATAATACACTACCAGGCGCAGTTTCTACATTACAGACGCTTTGTAGGCCCTTGCCCGATGTGGAGAATAGTGTAACAACAATGAAACCATCGATATATCGATAGACTACCATGTTGTGTACCTAAAGAACGACTTTGGACATGATTGTGTTGTATAATACACTACCAAGCGCAGTTTCTACATTACAGACGCTTTGTAGGCCCTTGCCCGATGTAGGGAATAGTGTAACAACAATGAAACCATCGATATATCGATAGACTACTATGTTGTGTACCTAAAGAACGACTTTGGACATGATTGGGTTGTATAATACACTACCAAGCGCAGTTTCTACATTACAGACGCTTTGTAGGCCCTTGCCCGATGTAGAGAATAGTGTAACAACAATGAAACCATCGATATATCGATAGACTACTATGTTGTGTACCTAAAGAACGACTTTGGACATGTTTGGGTTGTGTAATACACTACCAGGCGCAGTTTCTACATTACAGACGCTTTGTAGGCCCTTGCCCGATGTGGAGAATAGTGTAACAACAATGAAACCATCGATATATCGATAGACTACTATGTTGTGTACCTAAAGAACGACTTTGGACATGTTTGGGTTGTGTCAAACACTACCAAGCGCAGTTTCTACATTACAGACGCTTTGTAGGCCCTTGCCCGATGTGGAGAATAGTGTAACAACAATGAAACCATCGATATATCGATAGACTACTATGTTGTGTACCTAACGAACGACTTTGGACATGTTTGGGTTGTGTCAAACACTACCAAGCGCAGTTTCTACATTACAGACGCTTTGTAGGCCCTTGCCCGATGTAGGGAATAGTGTAACAACAATGAAACCATCGACATATCGATAGACTACTATGTTCTGTACCTTAAGAACGACTTTGGACATGATTCGGTTGTATAATACACTACCAGGCGCAGTTTCTACATTACAGACGCTTTGTAGGCCCTTGCCCGATGTAGGGAATAGTGTAACAACAATGAAACCATCGATATATCGATAGACTACTATGTTGTGTACCTAAAGAACGACTTTGGACATGTTTGGGTTGTGTAATACACTACCAGGCACAGTTTCTACATTACAGACGCTTTGTAGGCCCTTGCCCGATGTGGAGAATAGTGTAACAACAATGAAACCATCGATATATCGATAGACTACTATGTTGTGTACCTAAAGAACGACTTTGGACATGTTTGGGTTGTGTCAAACACTAACAAGCGCAGTTTCTACATTACAGACGCTTTGTAGGCCCTTGCCCGATGTGGAGAATAGTGTAACAACAATGAAACCATCGATATATCGATAGACTACTATGTTCTGTACCTTAAGAACGACTTTGGACATGATTCGGTTGTATAATACACTACCAGGCGCAGTTTCTACATTACAGACGCTTTGTAGGCCCTTGCCCGATGTAGGGAATAGTGTAACAACAATGAAACCATCGATATATCGATAGACTACTATGTTCTGTACCTAACGAACGACTTTGGACATGTTTGGGTTGTGTCAAACACTACCAAGCGCAGTTTCTACATTACAGACGCTTTGTAGGCCCTTGCCCGATGTGGAGAATAGTGTAACAACAATGAAACCATCGATATATCGATAGACTACTATGTTGTGTACCTAACGAACGACTTTGGACATGTTTGGGTTGTGTCAAACACTACCAAGCGCAGTTTCTACATTACAGACGCTTTGTAGGCCCTTGCCCGATGTAGGGAATAGTGTAACAACAATGAAACCATCGACATATCGATAGACTACTATGTTCTGTACCTTAAGAACGACTTTGGACATGATTCGGTTGTATAATACACTACCAGGCGCAGTTTCTACATTACAGACGCTTTGTAGGCCCTTGCCCGATGTAGGGAATAGTGTAACAACAATGAAACCATCGATATATCGATAGACTACTATGTTGTGTACCTAAAGAACGACTTTGGACATGTTTGGGTTGTGTAATAGACTACCAGGCACAGTTTCTACATTACAGACGCTTTGTAGGCCCTTGCCCGATGTGGAGAATAGTGTAACAACAATGAAACCATCGATATATCGATAGACTACTATGTTGTGTACCTAAAGAACGACTTTGGACATGTTTGGGTTGTGTCAAACACTACCAAGCGCAGTTTCTACATTACAGACGCTTTGTAGGCCCTTGCCCGATGTGGAGAATAGTGTAACAACAATGAAACCATCGATATATCGATAGACTACTATGTTCTGTACCTTAAGAACGACTTTGGACATGATTCGGTTGTATAATACACTACCAGGCGCAGTTTCTACATTACAGACGCTTTGTAGGCCCTTGCCCGATGTAGGGAATAGTGTAACAACAATGAAACCATCGATATATCGATAGACTACTATGTTGTGTACCTAAAGAACGACTTTGGACATGTTTGGGTTGTGTAATACACTACCAGGCGCAGTTTCTACATTACAGACGCTTTGTAGGCCCTTGCCCGATGTGGAGAATAGTGTAACAACAATGAAACCATCGATATATCGATAGACTACTATGTTGTGTACCTAAAGAACGACTTTGGACATGTTTGGGTTGTGTCAAACACTACCAAGCGCAGTTTCTACATTACAGACGCTTTGTAGGCCCTTGCCCGATGTAGGGAATAGTGTAACAACAATGAAACCATCGATATATCGATAGACTACTATGTTGTGTACCTAAAGAACGACTTTGGACATGATTCGGTTGTATAATACACTACCAGGCGCAGTTTCTACATTACAGACGCTTTGTAGGCCCTTGCCCGATGTAGGGAATAGTGTAACAACAATGAAACCATCGATATATCGATAGACTACTATGTTGTGTACCTAAAGAACGACTTTGGACATGTTTGGATTGTATAATACACTACCAGGCGCAGTTTCTACATTACAGACGCTTTGTAGGCCCTTGCCCGATGTGGAGAATAGTGTAACAACAATGAAACCATCGATATATCGATAGACTACCATGTTGTGTACCTAAAGAACGACTTTGGACATGATTGTGTTGTATAATACACTACCAAGCGCAGTTTCTACTTTACAGACGCTTTGTAGGCCCTTGCCCGATGTAGGGAATAGTGTAACAACAATGAAACCATCGATATATCGATAGACTACTATGTTGTGTACCTAAAGAACGACTTTGGACATGATTGGGTTGTATAATACACTACCAAGCGCAGTTTCTACATTACAGACGCTTTGTAGGCCCTTGCCCGATGTAGAGAATAGTGTAACAACAATGAAACCATCGATATATCGATAGACTACTATGTTGTGTACCTAAAGAACGACTTTGGACATGTTTGGGTTGTGTAATACACTACCAGGCGCAGTTTCTACATTACAGACGCTTTGTAGGCCCTTGCCCGATGTGGAGAATAGTGTAACAACAATGAAACCATCGATATATCGATAGACTACTATGTTGTGTACCTAAAGAACGACTTTGGACATGTTTGGGTTGTGTCAAACACTACCAAGCGCAGTTTCTACATTACAGACGCTTTGTAGGCCCTTGCCCGATGTGGAGAATAGTGTAACAACAATGAAACCATCGATATATCGATAGACTACTATGTTGTGTACCTAAAGAACGACTTTGGACATGTTTGGGTTGTGTCAAACACTACCAAGCGCAGTTTCTACATTACAGACGCTTTGTAGGCCCTTGCCCGATGTAGGGAATAGTGTAACAACAATGAAACCATCGATATATCGATAGACTACTATGTTCTGTACCTTAAGAACGACTTTGGACATGATTCGGTTGTATAATACACTACCAGGCGCAGTTTCTACATTACAGACGCTTTGTAGGCCCTTGCCCGATGTAGGGAATAGTGTAACAACAATGAAACCATCGATATATCGATAGACTACTATGTTGTGTACCTAAAGAACGACTTTGGACATGTTTGGGTTGTGTAATACACTACCAGGCGCAGTTTCTACATTACAGACGCTTTGTAGGCCCTTGCCCGATGTGGAGAATAGTGTAACAACAATGAAACCATCGATATATCGATAGACTACTATGTTGTGTACCTAAAGAACGACTTTGGACATGTTTGGGTTGTGTCAAACACTACCAAGCGCAGTTTCTACATTACAGACGCTTTGTAGGCCCTTGCCCGATGTAGGGAATAGTGTAACAACAATGAAACCATCGATATATCGATAGACTACTATGTTGTGTACCTAAAGAACGACTTTGGACATGATTCGGTTGTATAATACACTACCAGGCGCAGTTTCTACATTACAGACGCTTTGTAGGCCCTTGCCCGATGTAGGGAATAGTGTAACAACAATGAAACCATCGATATATCGATAGACTACTATGTTGTGTACCTAAAGAACGACTTTGGACATGTTTGGATTGTATAATACACTACCAGGCGCAGTTTCTACATTACAGACGCTTTGTAGGCCCTTGCCCGATGTGGAGAATAGTGTAACAACAATGAAACCATCGATATATCGATAGACTACCATGTTGTGTACCTAAAGAACGACTTTGGACATGATTGTGTTGTATAATACACTACCAAGCGCAGTTTCTACTTTACAGACGCTTTGTAGGCCCTTGCCCGATGTAGGGAATAGTGTAACAACAATGAAACCATCGATATATCGATAGACTACTATGTTGTGTACCTAAAGAACGACTTTGGACATGATTGGGTTGTATAATACACTACCAAGCGCAGTTTCTACATTACAGACGCTTTGTAGGCCCTTGCCCGATGTAGAGAATAGTGTAACAACAATGAAACCATCGATATATCGATAGACTACTATGTTGTGTACCTAAAGAACGACTTTGGACATGTTTGGGTTGTGTAATACACTACCAGGCGCAGTTTCTACATTACAGACGCTTTGTAGGCCCTTGCCCGATGTGGAGAATAGTGTAACAACAATGAAACCATCGATATATCGATAGACTACTATGTTGTGTACCTAAAGAACGACTTTGGACATGTTTGGGTTGTGTCAAACACTACCAAGCGCAGTTTCTACATTACAGACGCTTTGTAGGCCCTTGCCCGATGTGGAGAATAGTGTAACAACAATGAAACCATCGATATATCGATAGACTACTATGTTGTGTACCTAACGAACGACTTTGGACATGATTCGGTTGTATAATACACTACCAGGCGCAGTTTCTACATTACAGACGCTTTGTAGGCCCTTGCCCGATGTAGGGAATAGTGTAACAACAATGAAACCATCGATATATCGATAGACTACTATGTTCTGTACCTAACGAACGACTTTGGACATGTTTGGGTTGTGTCAAACACTACCAAGCGCAGTTTCTACATTACAGACGCTTTGTAGGCCCTTGCCCGATGTAGGGAATAGTGTAACAACAATGAAACCATCGATATATCGATAGACTACTATGTTGTGTACCTAAAGAACGACTTTGGACATGTTTGGGTTGTGTCAAACACTACCAAGCGCAGTTTCTACATTACAGACGCTTTGTAGGCCCTTGCCCGATGTGGAGAATAGTGTAACAACAATGAAACCATCGATATATCGATAGACTACTATGTTGTGTACCTAAAGAACGACTTTGGACATGTTTGGGTTGTGTCAAACACTAACAAGCGCAGTTTCTACATTACAGACGCTTTGTAGGCCCTTGCCCGATGTGGAGAATAGTGTAACAACAATGAAACCATCGATATATCGATAGACTACTATGTTCTGTACCTTAAGAACGACTTTGGACATGATTCGGTTGTATAATACACTACCAGGCGCAGTTTCTACATTACAGACGCTTTGTAGGCCCTTGCCCGATGTAGGGAATAGTGTAACAACAATGAAACCATCGATATATCGATAGACTACTATGTTCTGTACCTAACGAACGACTTTGGACATGTTTGGGTTGTGTCAAACACTACCAAGCGCAGTTTCTACATTACAGACGCTTTGTAGGCCCTTGCCCGATGTAGGGAATAGTGTAACAACAATGAAACCATCGATATATCGATAGACTACTATGTTGTGTACCTAAAGAACGACTTTGGACATGTTTGGGTTGTGTCAAACACTACCAAGCGCAGTTTCTACATTACAGACGCTTTGTAGGCCCTTGCCCGATGTGGAGAATAGTGTAACAACAATGAAACCATCGATATATCGATAGACTACTATGTTGTGTACCTAAAGAACGACTTTGGACATGTTTGGGTTGTGTCAAACACTTACCAAGCGAAGTTTCTACTTTACAGACGCTTTGTAGGCCCTTGCCCGATGTAGGGAATAGTGTAACAACAATGAAACCATCGATATATCGATAGACTACTATGTTGTGTACCTAACGAACGACTTTGGACATGTTTGGGTTGTGTCAAACACTACCAAGCGCAGTTTCTACATTACAGACGCTTTGTAGGCCCTTGCCCGATGTAGGGAATAGTGTAACAACAATGAAACCATCGATATATCGATAGACTACTATGTTCTGTACCTTAAGAACGACTTTGGACATGATTCGGTTGTATAATACACTACCAGGCGCAGTTTCTACATTACAGACGCTTTGTAGGCCCTTGCCCGATGTAGGGAATAGTGTAACAACAATGAAACCATCGATATATCGATAGACTACTATGTTGTGTACCTAAAGAACGACTTTGGACATGTTTGGGTTGTGTAATACACTACCAGGCGCAGTTTCTACATTACAGACGCTTTGTAGGCCCTTGCCCGATGTGGAGAATAGTGTAACAACAATGAAACCATCGATATATCGATAGACTACTATGTTGTGTACCTAAAGAACGACTTTGGACATGTTTGGGTTGTGTCAAACACTACCAAGCGCAGTTTCTACATTACAGACGCTTTGTAGGCCCTTGCCCGATGTGGAGAATAGTGTAACAACAATGAAACCATCGATATATCGATAGACTACTATGTTGTGTACCTAAAGAACGACTTTGGACATGTTTGGGTTGTGTCAAACACTTACCAAGCGAAGTTTCTACTTTACAGACGCTTTGTAGGCCCTTGCCCGATGTGGAGAATAGTGTAACAACAATGAAACCATCGATATATCGATAGACTACTATGTTGTGTACCTAAAGAACGACTTTGGACATGTTTGGGTTGTGTCAAACACTACCAAGCGCAGTTTCTACATTACAGACGCTTTGTAGGCCCTTGCCCGATGTAGGGAATAGTGTAACAACAATGAAACCATCGATATATCGATAGACTACTATGTTCTGTACCTAACGAACGACTTTGGACATGTTTGGGTTGTGTCAAACACTACCAAGCGCAGTTTCTACATTACAGACGCTTTGTAGGCCCTTGCCCGATGTAGGGAATAGTGTAACAACAATGAAACCATCGATATATCGATAGACTACTATGTTCTGTACCTTAAGAACGACTTTGGACATGATTCGGTTGTATAATACACTACCAGGCGCAGTTTCTACATTACAGACGCTTTGTAGGCCCTTGCCCGATGTAGGGAATAGTGTAACAACAATGAAACCATCGATATATCGATAGACTACTATGTTGTGTACCTAAAGAACGACTTTGGACATGTTTGGGTTGTGTAATACACTACCAGGCGCAGTTTCTACATTACAGACGCTTTGTAGGCCCTTGCCCGATGTGGAGAATAGTGTAACAACAATGAAACCATCGATATATCGATAGACTACTATGTTGTGTACCTAAAGAACGACTTTGGACATGTTTGGGTTGTGTCAAACACTACCAAGCGCAGTTTCTACATTACAGACGCTTTGTAGGCCCTTGCCCGATGTGGAGAATAGTGTAACAACAATGAAACCATCGATATATCGATAGACTACTATGTTGTGTACCTAAAGAACGACTTTGGACATGTTTGGGTTGTGTCAAACACTACCAAGCGCAGTTTCTACATTACAGACGCTTTGTAGGCCCTTGCCCGATGTAGGGAATAGTGTAACAACAATGAAACCATCGATATATCGATAGACTACTATGTTCTGTACCTTAAGAACGACTTTGGACATGATTCGGTTGTATAATACACTACCAGGCGCAGTTTCTACATTACAGACGCTTTGTAGGCCCTTGCCCGATGTAGGGAATAGTGTAACAACAATGAAACCATCGATATATCGATAGACTACTATGTTGTGTACCTAAAGAACGACTTTGGACATGTTTGGGTTGTGTAATACACTACCAGGCGCAGTTTCTACATTACAGACGCTTTGTAGGCCCTTGCCCGATGTGGAGAATAGTGTAACAACAATGAAACCATCGATATATCGATAGACTACTATGTTGTGTACCTAAAGAACGACTTTGGACATGTTTGGGTTGTGTCAAACACTACCAAGCGCAGTTTCTACATTACAGACGCTTTGTAGGCCCTTGCCCGATGTAGGGAATAGTGTAACAACAATGAAACCATCGATATATCGATAGACTACTATGTTGTGTACCTAAAGAACGACTTTGGACATGATTCGGTTGTATAATACACTACCAGGCGCAGTTTCTACATTACAGACGCTTTGTAGGCCCTTGCCCGATGTGGAGAATAGTGTAACAACAATGAAACCATCGATATATCGATAGACTACCATGTTGTGTACCTAAAGAACGACTTTGGACATGATTGTGTTGTATAATACACTACCAAGCGCAGTTTCTACTTTACAGACGCTTTGTAGGCCCTTGCCCGATGTAGGGAATAGTGTAACAACAATGAAACCATCGATATATCGATAGACTACTATGTTGTGTACCTAAAGAACGACTTTGGACATGATTGGGTTGTATAATACACTACCAAGCGCAGTTTCTACATTACAGACGCTTTGTAGGCCCTTGCCCGATGTAGAGAATAGTGTAACAACAATGAAACCATCGATATATCGATAGACTACTATGTTGTGTACCTAAAGAACGACTTTGGACATGTTTGGGTTGTGTAATACACTACCAGGCGCAGTTTCTACATTACAGACGCTTTGTAGGCCCTTGCCCGATGTGGAGAATAGTGTAACAACAATGAAACCATCGATATATCGATAGACTACTATGTTGTGTACCTAAAGAACGACTTTGGACATGTTTGGGTTGTGTCAAACACTACCAAGCGCAGTTTCTACATTACAGACGCTTTGTAGGCCCTTGCCCGATGTGGAGAATAGTGTAACAACAATGAAACCATCGATATATCGATAGACTACTATGTTGTGTACCTAACGAACGACTTTGGACATGTTTGGGTTGTGTCAAACACTACCAAGCGCAGTTTCTACATTACAGACGCTTTGTAGGCCCTTGCCCGATGTAGGGAATAGTGTAACAACAATGAAACCATCGACATATCGATAGACTACTATGTTCTGTACCTTAAGAACGACTTTGGACATGATTCGGTTGTATAATACACTACCAGGCGCAGTTTCTACATTACAGACGCTTTGTAGGCCCTTGCCCGATGTAGGGAATAGTGTAACAACAATGAAACCATCGATATATCGATAGACTACTATGTTGTGTACCTAAAGAACGACTTTGGACATGTTTGGGTTGTGTAATACACTACCAGGCACAGTTTCTACATTACAGACGCTTTGTAGGCCCTTGCCCGATGTGGAGAATAGTGTAACAACAATGAAACCATCGATATATCGATAGACTACTATGTTGTGTACCTAAAGAACGACTTTGGACATGTTTGGGTTGTGTCAAACACTAACAAGCGCAGTTTCTACATTACAGACGCTTTGTAGGCCCTTGCCCGATGTGGAGAATAGTGTAACAACAATGAAACCATCGATATATCGATAGACTACTATGTTCTGTACCTTAAGAACGACTTTGGACATGATTCGGTTGTATAATACACTACCAGGCGCAGTTTCTACATTACAGACGCTTTGTAGGCCCTTGCCCGATGTAGGGAATAGTGTAACAACAATGAAACCATCGATATATCGATAGACTACTATGTTCTGTACCTAACGAACGACTTTGGACATGTTTGGGTTGTGTCAAACACTACCAAGCGCAGTTTCTACATTACAGACGCTTTGTAGGCCCTTGCCCGATGTAGGGAATAGTGTAACAACAATGAAACCATCGATATATCGATAGACTACTATGTTCTGTACCTTAAGAACGACTTTGGACATGATTCGGTTGTATAATACACTACCAGGCGCAGTTTCTACATTACAGACGCTTTGTAGGCCCTTGCCCGATGTAGGGAATAGTGTAACAACAATGAAACCATCGATATATCGATAGACTACTATGTTGTGTACCTAAAGAACGACTTTGGACATGTTTGGGTTGTGTAATACACTACCAGGCGCAGTTTCTACATTACAGACGCTTTGTAGGCCCTTGCCCGATGTGGAGAATAGTGTAACAACAATGAAACCATCGATATATCGATAGACTACTATGTTGTGTACCTAAAGAACGACTTTGGACATGTTTGGGTTGTGTCAAACACTACCAAGCGCAGTTTCTACATTACAGACGCTTTGTAGGCCCTTGCCCGATGTGGAGAATAGTGTAACAACAATGAAACCATCGATATATCGATAGACTACTATGTTGTGTACCTAAAGAACGACTTTGGACATGTTTGGGTTGTGTCAAACACTACCAAGCGCAGTTTCTACATTACAGACGCTTTGTAGGCCCTTGCCCGATGTAGGGAATAGTGTAACAACAATGAAACCATCGATATATCGATAGACTACTATGTTCTGTACCTTAAGAACGACTTTGGACATGATTCGGTTGTATAATACACTACCAGGCGCAGTTTCTACATTACAGACGCTTTGTAGGCCCTTGCCCGATGTAGGGAATAGTGTAACAACAATGAAACCATCGATATATCGATAGACTACTATGTTGTGTACCTAAAGAACGACTTTGGACATGTTTGGGTTGTGTAATACACTACCAGGCGCAGTTTCTACATTACAGACGCTTTGTAGGCCCTTGCCCGATGTGGAGAATAGTGTAACAACAATGAAACCATCGATATATCGATAGACTACTATGTTGTGTACCTAAAGAACGACTTTGGACATGTTTGGGTTGTGTCAAACACTACCAAGCGCAGTTTCTACATTACAGACGCTTTGTAGGCCCTTGCCCGATGTGGAGAATAGTGTAACAACAATGAAACCATCGATATATCGATAGACTACTATGTTGTGTACCTAAAGAACGACTTTGGACATGTTTGGGTTGTGTCAAACACTTACCAAGCGAAGTTTCTACTTTACAGACGCTTTGTAGGCCCTTGCTCGATGTAGGGAATAGTGTAACAACAATGAAACCATCGATATATCGATAGACTACTATGTTGTGTACCTAACGAACGACTTTGGACATGTTTGGGTTGTGTCAAACACTACCAAGCGCAGTTTCTACATTACAGACGCTTTGTAGGCCCTTGCCCGATGTAGGGAATAGTGTAACAACAATGAAACCATCGATATATCGATAGACTACTATGTTCTGTACCTTAAGAACGACTTTGGACATGATTCGGTTGTATAATACACTACCATGCGCAGTTTCTACATTACAGACGCTTTGTAGGCCCTTGCCCGATGTAGGGAATAGTGTAACAACAATGAAACCATCGATATATCGATAGACTACTATGTTGTGTACCTAAAGAACGACTTTGGACATGTTTGGGTTGTGTAATACACTACCAGGCGCAGTTTCTACATTACAGACGCTTTGTAGGCCCTTGCCCGATGTGGAGAATAGTGTAACAACAATGAAACCATCGATATATCGATAGACTACTATGTTGTGTACCTAAAGAACGACTTTGGACATGTTTGGGTTGTGTCAAACACTACCAAGCGCAGTTTCTACATTACAGACGCTTTGTAGGCCCTTGCCCGATGTGGAGAATAGTGTAACAACAATGAAACCATCGATATATCGATAGACTACTATGTTGTGTACCTAAAGAACGACTTTGGACATGTTTGGGTTGTGTCAAACACTTACCAAGCGAAGTTTCTACTTTACAGACGCTTTGTAGGCCCTTGCCCGATGTAGGGAATAGTGTAACAACAATGAAACCATCGATATATCGATAGACTACTATGTTGTGTACCTAACGAACGACTTTGGACATGTTTGGGTTGTGTCAAACACTACCAAGCGCAGTTTCTACATTACAGACGCTTTGTAGGCCCTTGCCCGATGTAGGGAATAGTGTAACAACAATGAAACCATCGATATATCGATAGACTACTATGTTCTGTACCTTAAGAACGACTTTGGACATGATTCGGTTGTATAATACACTACCAGGCGCAGTTTCTACATTACAGACGCTTTGTAGGCCCTTGCCCGATGTAGGGAATAGTGTAACAACAATGAAACCATCGATATATCGATAGACTACTATGTTGTGTACCTAAAGAACGACTTTGGACATGTTTGGATTGTATAATACACTACCAGGCGCAGTTTCTACATTACAGACGCTTTGTAGGCCCTTGCCCGATGTGGAGAATAGTGTAACAACAATGAAACCATCGATATATCGATAGACTACCATGTTGTGTACCTAAAGAACGACTTTGGACATGATTGTGTTGTATAATACACTACCAAGCGCAGTTTCTACATTACAGACGCTTTGTAGGTCCTTGCCCGATGTAGGGAATAGTGTAACAACAATGAAACCATCGATATATCGATAGACTACTATGTTGTGTACCTAAAGAACGACTTTGGACATGTTTGGGTTGTGTAATACACTACCAGGCGCAGTTTCTACATTACAGACGCTTTGTAGGCCCTTGCCCGATGTGGAGAATAGTGTAACAACAATGAAACCATCGATATATCGATAGACTACTATGTTCTGTACCTTAAGAACGACTTTGGACATGATTCGGTTGTATAATACACTACCAGGCGCAGTTTCTACATTACAGACGCTTTGTAGGCCCTTGCCCGATGTAGGGAATAGTGTAAGAACAATGAAACCATCGATATATCGATAGACTACTATGTTCTGTACCTAACGAACGACTTTGGACATGTTTGGGTTGTGTCAAACACTACCAAGCGCAGTTTCTACATTACAGACGCTTTGTAGGCCCTTGCCCGATGTGGAGAATAGTGTAACAACAATGAAACCATCGATATATCGATAGACTACTATGTTCTGTACCTCAAGAACGACTTTGGACATGTTTCGGTTGTATAATACACTACCAGGCGCAGTTTCTACATTACAGACGCTTTGTAGGCCCTTGCCCGATGTAGGGAATAGTGTAACAACAATGAAACCATCGATATATCGATAGACTACTATGTTGTGTACCTAAAGAACGACTTTGGACATGTTTGGGTTGTGTAATACACTACCAGGCGCAGTTTCTACATTACAGACGCTTTGTAGGCCCTTGCCCGATGTGGAGAATAGTGTAACAACAATGAAACCATCGATATATCGATAGACTACTATGTTGTGTACCTAAAGAACGACTTTGGACATGTTTGGGTTGTGTCAAACACTACCAAGCGCAGTTTCTACATTACAGACGCTTTGTAGGCCCTTGCCCGATGTGGAGAATAGTGTAACAACAATGAAACCATCGATATATCGATAGACTACTATGTTGTGTACCTAAAGAACGACTTTGGACATGTTTGGGTTGTGTCAAACACTACCAAGCGCAGTTTCTACATTACAGACGCTTTGTAGGCCCTTGCCCGATGTAGGGAATAGTGTAACAACAATGAAACCATCGATATATCGATAGACTACTATGTTCTGTACCTTAAGAACGACTTTGGACATGATTCGGTTGTATAATACACTACCAGGCGCAGTTTCTACATTACAGACGCTTTGTAGGCCCTTGCCCGATGTAGGGAATAGTGTAACAACAATGAAACCATCGATATATCGATAGACTACTATGTTGTGTACCTAAAGAACGACTTTGGACATGTTTGGGTTGTGTAATACACTACCAGGCGCAGTTTCTACATTACAGACGCTTTGTAGGCCCTTGCCCGATGTGGAGAATAGTGTAACAACAATGAAACCATCGATATATCGATAGACTACTATGTTGTGTACCTAAAGAACGACTTTGGACATGTTTGGGTTGTGTCAAACACTACCAAGCGCAGTTTCTACATTACAGACGCTTTGTAGGCCCTTGCCCGATGTGGAGAATAGTGTAACAACAATGAAACCATCGATATATCGATAGACTACTATGTTGTGCACCTAAAGAACGACTTTGGACATGTTTGGGTTGTGTCAAACACTTACCAAGCGAAGTTTCTACTTTACAGACGCTTTGTAGGCCCTTGCCCGATGTAGGGAATAGTGTAACAACAATGAAACCATCGATATATCGATAGACTACTATGTTGTGTACCTAACGAACGACTTTGGACATGTTTGGGTTGTGTCAAACACTACCAAGCGCAGTTTCTACATTACAGACGCTTTGTAGGCCCTTGCCCGATGTAGGGAATAGTGTAACAACAATGAAACCATCGATATATCGATAGACTACTATGTTCTGTACCTTAAGAACGACTTTGGACATGATTCGGTTGTATAATACACTACCAGGCGCAGTTTCTACATTACAGACGCTTTGTAGGCCCTTGCCCGATGTGGAGAATAGTGTAACAACAATGAAACCATCGATATATCGATAGACTACTATGTTGTGTACCTAAAGAACGACTTTGGACATGTTTGGGTTGTGTCAAACACTACCAAGCGCAGTTTCTACATTACAGACGCTTTGTAGGCCCTTGCCCGATGTAGGGAATAGTGTAACAACAATGAAACCATCGATATATCGATAGACTACTATGTTGTGTACCTAAAGAACGACTTTGGACATGTTTGGGTTGTGTCAAACACTAACAAGCGCAGTTTCTACATTACAGACGCTTTGTAGGCCCTTGCCCGATGTGGAGAATAGTGTAACAACAATGAAACCATCGATATATCGATAGACTACTATGTTCTGTACCTTAAGAACGACTTTGGACATGATTCGGTTGTATAATACACTACCAGGCGCAGTTTCTACATTACAGACGCTTTGTAGGCCCTTGCCCGATGTAGGGAATAGTGTAACAACAATGAAACCATCGATATATCGATAGACTACTATGTTCTGTACCTAAAGAACGACTTTGGACATGTTTGGGTTGTGTAATACACTACCAGGCGCAGTTTCTACATTACAGACGCTTTGTAGGCCCTTGCCCGATGTGGAGAATAGTGTAACAACAATGAAACCATCGATATATCGATAGACTACTATGTTGTGTACCTAAAGAACGACTTTGGACATGTTTGGGTTGTGTCAAACACTACCAAGCGCAGTTTCTACATTACAGACGCTTTGTAGGCCCTTGCCCGATGTAGGGAATAGTGTAACAACAATGAAACCATCGATATATCGATAGACTACTATGTTCTGTACCTTAAGAACGACTTTGGACATGATTCGGTTGTATAATACACTACCAGGCGCAGTTTCTACATTACAGACGCTTTGTAGGCCCTTGCCCGATGTAGGGAATAGTGTAACAACAATGAAACCATCGATATATCGATAGACTACTATGTTGTGTACCTAAAGAACGACTTTGGACATGTTTGGATTGTATAATACACTACCAGGCGCAGTTTCTACATTACAGACGCTTTGTAGGCCCTTGCCCGATGTGGAGAATAGTGTAACAACAATGAAACCATCGATATATCGATAGACTACCATGTTGTGTACCTAAAGAACGACTTTGGACATGATTGTGTTGTATAATACACTACCAAGCGCAGTTTCTACATTACAGACGCTTTGTAGGTCCTTGCCCGATGTAGGGAATAGTGTAACAACAATGAAACCATCGATATATCGATAGACTACTATGTTGTGTACCTAAAGAACGACTTTGGACATGTTTGGGTTGTGTAATACACTACCAGGCGCAGTTTCTACATTACAGACGCTTTGTAGGCCCTTGCCCGATGTGGAGAATAGTGTAACAACAATGAAACCATCGATATATCGATAGACTACTATGTTCTGTACCTTAAGAACGACTTTGGACATGATTCGGTTGTATAATACACTACCAGGCGCAGTTTCTACATTACAGACGCTTTGTAGGCCCTTGCCCGATGTAGGGAATAGTGTAAGAACAATGAAACCATCGATATATCGATAGACTACTATGTTCTGTACCTAACGAACGACTTTGGACATGTTTGGGTTGTGTCAAACACTACCAAGCGCAGTTTCTACATTACAGACGCTTTGTAGGCCCTTGCCCGATGTGGAGAATAGTGTAACAACAATGAAACCATCGATATATCGATAGACTACTATGTTCTGTACCTCAAGAACGACTTTGGACATGATTCGGTTGTATAATACACTACCAGGCGCAGTTTCTACATTACAGACGCTTTGTAGGCCCTTGCCCGATGTGGAGAATAGTGTAACAACAATGAAACCATCGATATATCGATAGACTACTATGTTGTGTACCTAAAGAACGACTTTGGACATGTTTGGGTTGTGTCAAACACTACCAAGCGCAGTTTCTACATTACAGACGCTTTGTAGGCCCTTGCCCGATGTGGAGAATAGTGTAACAACAATGAAACCATCGATATATCGATAGACTACTATGTTGTGTACCTAAAGAACGACTTTGGACATGTTTGGGTTGTGTCAAACACTACCAAGCGCAGTTTCTACATTACAGACGCTTTGTAGGCCCTTGCCCGATGTAGGGAATAGTGTAACAACAATGAAACCATCGATATATCGATAGACTACTATGTTCTGTACCTTAAGAACGACTTTGGACATGATTCGGTTGTATAATACACTACCAGGCGCAGTTTCTACATTACAGACGCTTTGTAGGCCCTTGCCCGATGTAGGGAATAGTGTAACAACAATGAAACCATCGATATATCGATAGACTACTATGTTGTGTACCTAAAGAACGACTTTGGACATGTTTGGGTTGTGTCAAACACTACCAAGCGCAGTTTCTACATTACAGACGCTTTGTAGGCCCTTGCCCGATGTGGAGAATAGTGTAACAACAATGAAACCATCGATATATCGATAGACTACTATGTTGTGCACCTAAAGAACGACTTTGGACATGTTTGGGTTGTGTCAAACACTTACCAAGCGAAGTTTCTACTTTACAGACGCTTTGTAGGCCCTTGCCCGATGTAGGGAATAGTGTAACAACAATGAAACCATCGATATATCGATAGACTACTATGTTGTGTACCTAACGAACGACTTTGGACATGTTTGGGTTGTGTCAAACACTACCAAGCGCAGTTTCTACATTACAGACGCTTTGTAGGCCCTTGCCCGATGTAGGGAATAGTGTAACAACAATGAAACCATCGATATATCGATAGACTACTATGTTCTGTACCTTAAGAACGACTTTGGACATGATTCGGTTGTATAATACACTACCAGGCGCAGTTTCTACATTACAGACGCTTTGTAGGCCCTTGCCCGATGTGGAGAATAGTGTAACAACAATGAAACCATCGATATATCGATAGACTACTATGTTGTGTACCTAAAGAACGACTTTGGACATGTTTGGGTTGTGTCAAACACTACCAAGCGCAGTTTCTACATTACAGACGCTTTGTAGGCCCTTGCCCGATGTAGGGAATAGTGTAACAACAATGAAACCATCGATATATCGATAGACTACTATGTTGTGTACCTAAAGAACGACTTTGGACATGTTTGGGTTGTGTCAAACACTAACAAGCGCAGTTTCTACATTACAGACGCTTTGTAGGCCCTTGCCCGATGTGGAGAATAGTGTAACAACAATGAAACCATCGATATATCGATAGACTACTATGTTCTGTACCTTAAGAACGACTTTGGACATGATTCGGTTGTATAATACACTACCAGGCGCAGTTTCTACATTACAGACGCTTTGTAGGCCCTTGCCCGATGTAGGGAATAGTGTAACAACAATGAAACCATCGATATATCGATAGACTACTATGTTCTGTACCTAAAGAACGACTTTGGACATGTTTGGGTTGTGTAATACACTACCAGGCGCAGTTTCTACATTACAGACGCTTTGTAGGCCCTTGCCCGATGTGGAGAATAGTGTAACAACAATGAAACCATCGATATATCGATAGACTACTATGTTGTGTACCTAAAGAACGACTTTGGACATGTTTGGGTTGTGTCAAACACTACCAAGCGCAGTTTCTACATTACAGACGCTTTGTAGGCCCTTGCCCGATGTAGGGAATAGTGTAACAACAATGAAACCATCGATATATCGATAGACTACTATGTTCTGTACCTTAAGAACGACTTTGGACATGATTCGGTTGTATAATACACTACCAGGCGCAGTTTCTACATTACAGACGCTTTGTAGGCCCTTGCCCGATGTGGAGAATAGTGTAACAACAATGAAACCATCGATATATCGATAGACTACTATGTTGTGTACCTAACGAACGACTTTGGACATGTTTGGGTTGTGTCAAACACTACCAAGCGCAGTTTCTACATTACAGACGCTTTGTAGGCCCTTGCCCGATGTAGGGAATAGTGTAACAACAATGAAACCATCGATATATCGATAGACTACTATGTTCTGTACCTTAAGAACGACTTTGGACATGATTCGGTTGTATAATACACTACCAGGCGCAGTTTCTACATTACAGACGCTTTGTAGGCCCTTGCCCGATGTAGGGAATAGTGTAACAACAATGAAACCATCGATATATCGATAGACTACTATGTTGTGTACCTAAAGAACGACTTTGGACATGTTTGGGTTGTGTAATACACTACCAGGCGCAGTTTCTACATTACGGACGCTTTGTAGGCCCTTGCCCGATGTGGAGAATAGTGTAACAACAATGAAACCATCGATATATCGATAGACTACTATGTTGTGTACCTAAAGAACGACTTTGGACATGTTTGGGTTGTGTCAAACACTACCAAGCGCAGTTTCTACATTACAGACGCTTTGTAGGCCCTTGCCCGATGTGGAGAATAGTGTAACAACAATGAAACCATCGATATATCGATAGACTACTATGTTGTGTACCTAAAGAACGACTTTGGACATGTTTGGGTTGTGTCAAACACTACCAAGCGCAGTTTCTACATTACAGACGCTTTGTAGGCCCTTGCCCGATGTAGGGAATAGTGTAACAACAATGAAACCATCGATATATCGATAGACTACTATGTTCTGTACCTTAAGAACGACTTTGGACATGATTCGGTTGTATAATACACTACCAGGCGCAGTTTCTACATTACAGACGCTTTGTAGGCCCTTGCCCGATGTAGGGAATAGTGTAACAACAATGAAACCATCGATATATCGATAGACTACTATGTTGTGTACCTAAAGAATGACTTTGGACATGTTTGGGTTGTGTAATACACTACCAGGCGCAGTTTCTACATTACAGACGCTTTGTAGGCCCTTGCCCGATGTGGAGAATAGTGTAACAACAATGAAACCATCGATATATCGATAGACTACTATGTTGTGTACCTAAAGAACGACTTTGGACATGTTTGGGTTGTGTCAAACACTACCAAGCGCAGTTTCTACATTACAGACGCTTTGTAGGCCCTTGCCCGATGTAGGGAATAGTGTAACAACAATGAAACCATCGATATATCGATAGACTACTATGTTCTGTACCTTAAGAACGACTTTGGACATGATTCGGTTGTATAATACACTACCAGGCGCAGTTTCTACATTACAGACGCTTTGTAGGCCCTTGCCCGATGTAGGGAATAGTGTAACAACAATGAAACCATCGATATATCGATAGACTACTATGTTGTGTACCTAAAGAATGACTTTGGACATGTTTGGGTTGTGTAATACACTACCAGGCGCAGTTTCTACATTACAGACGCTTTGTAGGCCCTTGCCCGATGTGGAGAATAGTGTAACAACAATGAAACCATCGATATATCGATAGACTACTATGTTGTGTACCTAAAGAACGACTTTGGACATGTTTGGGTTGTGTCAAACACTACCAAGCGCAGTTTCTACATTACAGACGCTTTGTAGGCCCTTGCCCGATGTAGGGAATAGTGTAACAACAATGAAACCATCGATATATCGATAGACTACTATGTTGTGTACCTAAAGAACGACTTTGGACATGTTTGGATTGTATAATACACTACCAGGCGCAGTTTCTACATTACAGACGCTTTGTAGGCCCTTGTCCGATGTGGAGAATAGTGTAACAACAATGAAACCATCGATATATCGATAGACTACCATGTTGTGTACCTAAAGAACGACTTTGGACATGATTGTGTTGTATAATACACTACCAAGCGCAGTTTCTACATTACAGACGCTTTGTAGGCCCTTGCCCGATGTAGGGAATAGTGTAACAACAATGAAACCATCGATATATCGATAGACTACTATGTTGTGTACCTAAAGAACGACTTTGGACATGATTGGGTTGTATAATACACTACCAAGCGCAGTTTCTACATTACAGACGCTTTGTAGGCCCTTGCCCGATGTAGAGAATAGTGTAACAACAATGAAACCATCGATATATCGATAGACTACTATGTTGTGTACCTAAAGAACGACTTTGGACATGTTTGGGTTGTGTAATACACTACCAGGCGCAGTTTCTACATTACAGACGCTCTGTAGGCCCTTGCCCGATGTGGAGAATAGTGTAACAACAATGAAACCATCGATATATCGATAGACTACTATGTTGTGTACCTAAAGAACGACTTTGGACATGTTTGGGTTGTGTCAAACACTACCAAGCGCAGTTTCTACATTACAGACGCTTTGTAGGCCCTTGCCCGATGTGGAGAATAGTGTAACAACAATGAAACCATCGATATATCGATAGACTACTATGTTGTGTACCTAACGAACGACTTTGGACATGTTTGGGTTGTGTCAAACACTACCAAGCGCAGTTTCTACATTACAGACGCTTTGTAGGCCCTTGCCCGATGTAGGGAATAGTGTAACAACAATGAAACCATCGATATATCGATAGACTACTATGTTCTGTACCTTAAGAACGACTTTGGACATGATTCGGTTGTATAATACACTACGAGGCGCAGTTTCTACATTACAGACGCTTTGTAGGCCCTTGCCCGATGTAGGGAATAGTGTAACAACAATGAAACCATCGATATATCGATAGACTACTATGTTGTGTACCTAAAGAACGACTTTGGACATGTTTGGGTTGTGTAATACACTACCAGGCACAGTTTCTACATTACAGACGCTTTGTAGGCCCTTGCCCGATGTGGAGAATAGTGTAACAACAATGAAACCATCGATATATCGATAGACTACTATGTTGTGTACCTAAAGAACGACTTTGGACATGTTTGGGTTGTGTCAAACACTACCAAGCGCAGTTTCTACATTACAGACGCTTTGTAGGCCCTTGCCCGATGTGGAGAATAGTGTAACAACAATGAAACCATCGATATATCGATAGACTACTATGTTCTGTACCTTAAGAACGACTTTGGACATGATTCGGTTGTATAATACACTACCAGGCGCAGTTTCTACATTACAGACGCTTTGTAGGCCCTTGCCCGATGTAGGGAATAGTGTAACAACAATGAAACCATCGATATATCGATAGACTACTATGTTCTGTACCTAACGAACGACTTTGGACATGTTTGGGTTGTGTCAAACACTACCAAGCGCAGTTTCTACATTACAGACGCTTTGTAGGCCCTTGCCCGATGTAGGGAATAGTGTAACAACAATGAAACCATCGATATATCGATAGACTACTATGTTCTGTACCTTAAGAACGACTTTGGACATGATTCGGTTGTATAATACACTACCAGGCGCAGTTTCTACATTACAGACGCTTTGTAGGCCCTTGCCCGATGTAGGGAATAGTGTAACAACAATGAAACCATCGATATATCGATAGACTACTATGTTGTGTACCTAAAGAACGACTTTGGACATGTTTGGGTTGTGTAATACACTACCAGGCGCAGTTTCTACATTACAGACGCTTTGTAGGCCCTTGCCCGATGTGGAGAATAGTGTAACAACAATGAAACCATCGATATATCGATAGACTACTATGTTGTGTACCTAAAGAACGACTTTGGACATGTTTGGGTTGTGTCAAACACTACCAAGCGCAGTTTCTACATTACAGACGCTTTGTAGGCCCTTGCCCGATGTGGAGAATAGTGTAACAACAATGAAACCATCGATATATCGATAGACTACTATGTTGTGTACCTAAAGAACGACTTTGGACATGTTTGGGTTGTGTCAAACACTACCAAGCGCAGTTTCTACATTACAGACGCTTTGTAGGCCCTTGCCCGATGTAGGGAATAGTGTAACAACAATGAAACCATCGATATATCGATAGACTACTATGTTCTGTACCTTAAGAACGACTTTGGACATGATTCGGTTGTATAATACACTACCAGGCGCAGTTTCTACATTACAGACGCTTTGTAGGCCCTTGCCCGATGTAGGGAATAGTGTAACAACAATGAAACCATCGATATATCGATAGACTACTATGTTGTGTACCTAAAGAACGACTTTGGACATGTTTGGGTTGTGTAATACACTACCAGGCGCAGTTTCTACATTACAGACGCTTTGTAGGCCCTTGCCCGATGTGGAGAATAGTGTAACAACAATGAAACCATCGATATATCGATAGACTACTATGTTGTGTACCTAAAGAACGACTTTGGACATGTTTGGGTTGTGTCAAACACTACCAAGCGCAGTTTCTACATTACAGACGCTTTGTAGGCCCTTGCCCGATGTGGAGAATAGTGTAACAACAATGAAACCATCGATATATCGATAGACTACTATGTTGTGCACCTTAAGAACGACTTTGGACATGTTTGGGTTGTGTCAAACACTTACCAAGCGAAGTTTCTACTTTACAGACGCTTTGTAGGCCCTTGCCCGATGTAGGGAATAGTGTAACAACAATGAAACCATCGATATATCGATAGACTACTATGTTGTGTACCTAACGAACGACTTTGGACATGTTTGGGTTGTGTCAAACACTAACAAGCGCAGTTTCTACATTACAGACGCTTTGTAGGCCCTTGCCCGATGTAGGGAATAGTGTAACAACAATGAAACCATCGATATATCGATAGACTACTATGTTCTGTACCTTAAGAACGACTTTGGACATGATTCGGTTGTATAATACACTACCAGGCGCAGTTTCTACATTACAGACGCTTTGTAGGCCCTTGCCCGATGTAGGGAATAGTGTAACAACAATGAAACCATCGATATATCGATAGACTACTATGTTGTGTACCTAAAGAACGACTTTGGACATGTTTGGATTGTATAATACACTACCAGGCGCAGTTTCTACATTACAGACGCTTTGTAGGCCCTTGCCCGATGTGGAGAATAGTGTAACAACAATGAAACCATCGATATATCGATAGACTACCATGTTGTGTACCTAAAGAACGACTTTGGACATGATTGTGTTGTATAATACACTACCAAGCGCAGTTTCTACACTACAGACGCTTTGTAGGCCCTTGCCCGATGTAGGGAATAGTGTAACAACAATGAAACCATCGATATATCGATAGACTACTATGTTGTGTACCTAAAGAACGACTTTGGACATGTTTGGGTTGTGTAATACACTACCAGGCGCAGTTTCTACATTACAGACGCTTTGTAGGCCCTTGCCCGATGTGGAGAATAGTGTAACAACAATGAAACCATCGATATATCGATAGACTACTATGTTCTGTACCTTAAGAACGACTTTGGACATGATTCGGTTGTATAATACACTACCAGGCGCAGTTTCTACATTACAGACGCTTTGTAGGCCCTTGCCCGATGTAGGGAATAGTGTAACAACAATGAAACCATCGATATATCGATAGACTACTATGTTCTGTACCTAACGAACGACTTTGGACATGTTTGGGTTGTGTCAAACACTACCAAGCGCAGTTTCTACATTACAGACGCTTTGTAGGCCCTTGCCCGATGTAGGGAATAGTGTAACAACAATGAAACCATCGATATATCGATAGAGTGCTATGTTCTGTACCTTAAGAACGACTTTGGACATGATTCGGTTGTATAATACACTACCAGGCGCAGTTTCTACATTACAGACGCTTTGTAGGCCCTTGCCCGATGTAGGGAATAGTGTAACAAGAATGAAACCATCGATATATCGATAGACTACTATGTTGTGTACCTAAAGAACGACTTTGGACATGTTTGGGTTGTGTAATACACTACCAGGCGCAGTTTCTACATTACAGACGCTTTGTAGGCCCTTGCCCGATGTGGAGAATAGTGTAACAACAATGAAACCATCGATATATCGATAGACTACTATGTTGTGTACCTAAAGAACGACTTTGGACATGTTTGGGTTGTGTCAAACACTACCAAGCGCAGTTTCTACATTACAGACGCTTTGTAGGCCCTTGCCCGATGTGGAGAATAGTGTAACAACAATGAAACCATCGATATATCGATAGACTACTATGTTGTGTACCTAAAGAACGACTTTGGACATGTTTGGGTTGTGTCAAACACTACCAAGCGCAGTTTCTACATTACAGACGCTTTGTAGGCCCTTGCCCGATGTAGGGAATAGTGTAACAACAATGAAACCATCGATATATCGATAGACTACTATGTTCTGTACCTTAAGAACGACTTTGGACATGATTCGGTTGTATAATACACTACCAGGCGCAGTTTCTACATTACAGACGCTTTGTAGGCCCTTGCCCGATGTAGGGAATAGTGTAACAACAATGAAACCATCGATATATCGATAGACTACTATGTTGTGTACCTAAAGAACGACTTTGGACATGTTTGGGTTGTGTAATACACTACCAGGCGCAGTTTCTACATTACAGACGCTTTGTAGGCCCTTGCCCGATGTGGAGAATAGTGTAACAACAATGAAACCATCGATATATCGATAGACTACTATGTTGTGTACCTAAAGAACGACTTTGGACATGTTTGGGTTGTGTCAAACACTACCAAGCGCAGTTTCTACATTACAGACGCTTTGTAGGCCCTTGCCCGATGTGGAGAATAGTGTAACAACAATGAAACCATCGATATATCGATAGACTACTATGTTGTGCACCTAAAGAACGACTTTGGACATGTTTGGGTTGTGTCAAACACTTACCAAGCGAAGTTTCTACTTTACAGACGCTTTGTAGGCCCTTGCCCGATGTAGGGAATAGTGTAACAACAATGAAACCATCGATATATCGATAGACTACTATGTTGTGTACCTAACGAACGACTTTGGACATGTTTGGGTTGTGTCAAACACTACCAAGCGCAGTTTCTACATTACAGACGCTTTGTAGGCCCTTGCCCGATGTAGGGAATAGTGTAACAACAATGAAACCATCGATATATCGATAGACTACTATGTTCTGTACCTTAAGAACGACTTTGGACATGATTCGGTTGTATAATACACTACCAGGCGCAGTTTCTACATTACAGACGCTTTGTAGGCCCTTGCCCGATGTAGGGAATAGTGTAACAACAATGAAACCATCGATATATCGATAGACTACTATGTTGTGTACCTAAAGAACGACTTTGGACATGTTTGGGTTGTGTAATACACTACCAGGCGCAGTTTCTACATTACAGACGCTTTGTAGGCCCTTGCCCGATGTGGAGAATAGTGTAACAACAATGAAACCATCGATATATCGATAGACTACTATGTTCTGTACCTTAAGAACGACTTTGGACATGATTCGGTTGTATAATACACTACCAGGCGCAGTTTCTACATTACAGACGCTTTGTAGGCCCTTGCCCGATGTAGGGAATAGTGTAACAACAATGAAACCATCGATATATCGATAGACTACTATGTTGTGTACCTAACGAACGACTTTGGACATGTTTGGGTTGTGTCAAACACTACCAAGCGCAGTTTCTACATTACAGACGCTTTGTAGGCCCTTGCCCGATGTAGGGAATAGTGTAACAACAATGAAACCATCGATATATCGATAGACTACTATGTTCTGTACCTTAAGAACGACTTTGGACATGATTCGGTTGTATAATACACTACCAGGCGCAGTTTCTACATTACAGACGCTTTGTAGGCCCTTGCCCGATGTAGGGAATAGTGTAACAACAATGAAACCATCGATATATCGATAGACTACTATGTTGTGTACCTAAAGAACGACTTTGGACATGTTTGGGTTGTGTAATACACTACCAGGCGCAGTTTCTACATTACAGACGCTTTGTAGGCCCTTGCCCGATGTGGAGAATAGTGTAACAACAATGAAACCATCGATATATCGATAGACTACTATGTTGTGTACCTAAAGAACGACTTTGGACATGTTTGGGTTGTGTCAAACACTACCAAGCGCAGTTTCTACATTACAGACGCTTTGTAGGCCCTTGCCCGATGTGGAGAATAGTGTAACAACAATGAAACCATCGATATATCGATAGACTACTATGTTGTGTACCTAAAGAACGACTTTGGACATGTTTGGGTTGTGTCAAACACTACCAAGCGCAGTTTCTACATTACAGACGCTTTGTAGGCCCTTGCCCGATGTAGGGAATAGTGTAACAACAATGAAACCATCGATATATCGATAGACTACTATGTTCTGTACCTTAAGAACGACTTTGGACATGATTCGGTTGTATAATACACTACCAGGCGCAGTTTCTACATTACAGACGCTTTGTAGGCCCTTGCCCGATGTAGGGAATAGTGTAACAACAATGAAACCATCGATATATCGATAGACTACTATGTTGTGTACCTAAAGAACGACTTTGGACATGTTTGGGTTGTGTAATACACTACCAGGCGCAGTTTCTACATTACAGACGCTTTGTAGGCCCTTGCCCGATGTGGAGAATAGTGTAACAACAATGAAACCATCGATATATCGATAGACTACTATGTTGTGTACCTAAAGAACGACTTTGGACATGTTTGGGTTGTGTCAAACACTACCAAGCGCAGTTTCTACATTACAGACGCTTTGTAGGCCCTTGCCCGATGTGGAGAATAGTGTAACAACAATGAAACCATCGATATATCGATAGACTACTATGTTGTGCACCTAAAGAACGACTTTGGACATGTTTGGGTTGTGTCAAACACTTACCAAGCGAAGTTTCTACTTTACAGACGCTTTGTAGGCCCTTGCCCGATGTAGGGAATAGTGTAACAACAATGAAACTATCGATATATCGATAGACTACTATGTTGTGTACCTAACGAACGACTTTGGACATGTTTGGGTTGTGTCAAACACTACCAAGCGCAGTTTCTACATTACAGACGCTTTGTAGGCCCTTGCCCGATGTAGGGAATAGTGTAACAACAATGAAACCATCGATATATCGATAGACTACTATGTTCTGTACCTTAAGAACGACTTTGGACATGATTCGGTTGTATAATACACTACCAGGCGCAGTTTCTACATTACAGACGCTTTGTAGGCCCTTGCCCGATGTAGGGAATAGTGTAACAACAATGAAACCATCGATATATCGATAGACTACTATGTTGTGTACCTAAAGAACGACTTTGGACATGTTTGGATTGTATAATACACTACCAGGCGCAGTTTCTACATTACAGACGCTTTGTAGGCCCTTGCCCGATGTGGAGAATAGTGTAACAACAATGAAACCATCGATATATCGATAGACTACCATGTTGTGTACCTAAAGAACGACTTTGGACATGATTGTGTTGTATAATACACTACCAAGCGCAGTTTCTACATTACAGACGCTTTGTAGGCCCTTGCCCGATGTAGGGAATAGTGTAACAACAATGAAACCATCGATATATCGATAGACTACTATGTTGTGTACCTAAAGAACGACTTTGGACATGTTTGGGTTGTGTAATACACTACCAGGCGCAGTTTCTACATTACAGACGCTTTGTAGGCCCTTGCCCGATGTGGAGAATAGTGTAACAAGAATGAAACCATCGATATATCGATAGACTACTATGTTGTGTACCTAAAGAACGACTTTGGACATGTTTGGGTTGTGTCAAACACTACCAAGCGCAGTTTCTACATTACAGACGCTTTGTAGGCCCTTGCCCGATGTGGAGAATAGTGTAACAACAATGAAACCATCGATATATCGATAGACTACTATGTTGTGTACCTAAAGAACGACTTTGGACATGTTTGGGTTGTGTCAAACACTAACAAGCGCAGTTTCTACATTACAGACGCTTTGTAGGCCCTTGCCCGATGTAGGGAATAGTGTAACAACAATGAAACCATCGATATATCGATAGACTACTATGTTGTGTACCTAAAGAACGACTTTGGACATGTTTGGGTTGTGTCAAACACTACCAAGCGCAGTTTCTACATTACAGACGCTTTGTAGGCCCTTGCCCGATGTGGAGAATAGTGTAACAACAATGAAACCATCGATATATCGATAGACTACTATGTTGTGCACCTAAAGAACGACTTTGGACATGTTTGGGTTGTGTCAAACACTTGCCAAGGGAAGTTTCTACTTTACAGACGCTTTGTAGGCCCTTGCCCGATGTAGGGAATAGTGTAACAACAATGAAACCATCGATATATCGATAGACTACTATGTTGTGTACCTAACGAACGACTTTGGACATGTTTGGGTTGTGTCAAACACTACCAAGCGCAGTTTCTACATTACAGACGCTTTGTAGGCCCTTGCCCGATGTAGGGAATAGTGTAACAACAATGAAACCATCGATATATCGATAGACTACTATGTTCTGTACCTTAAGAACGACTTTGGACATGATTCGGTTGTATAATACACTACCAGGCGCAGTTTCTACATTACAGACGCTTTGTAGGCCCTTGCGCGATGTGGAGAATAGTGTAACAACAATGAAACCATCGATATATCGATAGACTACTATGTTGTGTACCTAAAGAACGACTTTGGACATGATTGTGTTGTATAATACACTATCAAGCGCAGTTTCTACATTACAGACGCTTTGTAGGCCCTTGCCCGATGTAGGGAATAGTGTAACAACAATGAAACCATCGATATATCGATAGACTACTATGTTGTGTACCTAAAGAACGACTTTGGACATGATTGGGTTGTATAATACACTACCAAGCGCAGTTTCTACATTACAGACGCTTTGTAGGCCCTTGCCCGATGTAGAGAATAGTGTAACAACAATGAAACCATCGATATATCGATAGACTACTATGTTGTGTACCTAAAGAACGACTTTGGACATGTTTGGGTTGTGTAATACACTACCAGGCGCAGTTTCTACATTACAGACGCTTTGTAGGCCCTTGCCCGATGTGGAGAATAGTGTAACAACAATGAAACCATCGATATATCGATAGACTACTATGTTGTGTACCTAAAGAACGACTTTGGACATGTTTGGATTGTATAATACACTACCAGGCGCAGTTTCTACATTACAGACGCTTTGTAGGCCCTTGCCCGATGTGGAGAATAGTGTAACAACAATGAAACCATCGATATATCGATAGACTACCATGTTGTGTACCTAAAGAACGACTTTGGACATGATTGTGTTGTATAATACACTACCAAGCGCAGTTTCTACATTACAGACGCTTTGTAGGCCCTTGCCCGATGTAGGGAATAGTGTAACAACAATGAAACCATCGATATATCGATAGACTACTATGTTGTGTACCTAAAGAACGACTTTGGACATGTTTGGGTTGTGTAATACACTACCAGGCGCAGTTTCTACATTACAGACGCTTTGTAGGCCCTTGCCCGATGTGGAGAATAGTGTAACAACAATGAAACCATCGATATATCGATAGACTACTATGTTGTGTACCTAAAGAACGACTTTGGACATGTTTGGGTTGTGTCAAACACTACCAAGCGCAGTTTCTACATTACAGACGCTTTGTAGGCCCTTGCCCGATGTGGAGAATAGTGTAACAACAATGAAACCATCGATATATCGATAGACTACTATGTTGTGTACCTAAAGAACGACTTTGGACATGTTTGGGTTGTGTCAAACACTAACAAGCGCAGTTTCTACATTACAGACGCTTTGTAGGCCCTTGCCCGATGTAGGGAATAGTGTAACAACAATGAAACCATCGATATATCGATAGACTACTATGTTGTGTACCTAAAGAACGACTTTGGACATGTTTGGGTTGTGTCAAACACTACCAAGCGCAGTTTCTACATTACAGACGCTTTGTAGGCCCTTGCCCGATGTGGAGAATAGTGTAACAACAATGAAACCATCGATATATCGATAGACTACTATGTTGTGCACCTAAAGAACGACTTTGGACATGTTTGGGTTGTGTCAAACACTTACCAAGCGAAGTTTCTACTTTACAGACGCTTTGTAGGCCCTTGCCCGATGTAGGGAATAGTGTAACAACAATGAAACCATCGATATATCGATAGACTACTATGTTGTGTACCTAACGAACGACTTTGGACATGTTTGGGTTGTGTCAAACACTACCAAGCGCAGTTTCTACATTACAGACGCTTTGTAGGCCCTTGCCCGATGTAGGGAATAGTGTAACAACAATGAAACCATCGATATATCGATAGACTACTATGTTCTGTACCTTAAGAACGACTTTGGACATGATTCGGTTGTATAATACACTACCAGGCGCAGTTTCTACATTACAGACGCTTTGTAGGCCCTTGCGCGATGTGGAGAATAGTGTAACAACAATGAAACCATCGATATATCGATAGACTACCATGTTGTGTACCTAAAGAACGACTTTGGACATGATTGTGTTGTATAATACACTATCAAGCGCAGTTTCTACATTACAGACGCTTTGTAGGCCCTTGCCCGATGTAGGGAATAGTGTAACAACAATGAAACCATCGATATATCGATAGACTACTATGTTGTGTACCTAAAGAACGACTTTGGACATGATTGGGTTGTATAATACACTACCAAGCGCAGTTTCTACATTACAGACGCTTTGTAGGCCCTTGCCCGATGTAGAGAATAGTGTAACAACAATGAAACCATCGATATATCGATAGACTACTATGTTGTGTACCTAAAGAACGACTTTGGACATGTTTGGGTTGTGTAATACACTACCAGGCGCAGTTTCTACATTACAGACGCTTTGTAGGCCCTTGCCCGATGTGGAGAATAGTGTAACAACAATGAAACCATCGATATATCGATAGACTACTATGTTGTGTACCTAAAGAACGACTTTGGACATGTTTGGGTTGTGTCAAACACTACCAAGCGCAGTTTCTACATTACAGACGCTTTGTAGGCCCTTGCCCGATGTGGAGAATAGTGTAACAACAATGAAACCATCGATATATCGATAGACTACTATGTTGTGTACCTAACGAACGACTTTGGACATGTTTGGGTTGTGTCAAACACTACCAAGCGCAGTTTCTACATTACAGACGCTTTGTAGGCCCTTGCCCGATGTGGAGAATAGTGTAACAACAATGAAACCATCGATATATCGATAGACTACTATGTTGTGTACCTAACGAACGACTTTGGACATGTTTGGGTTGTGTCAAACACTACCAAGCGCAGTTTCTACTTTACAGACGCTTTGTAGGCCCTTGCCCGATGTAGGGAATAGTGTAACAACAATGAAACCATCGATATATCGATAGACTACTATGTTGTGTACCTAAAGAACGACTTTGGACATGTTTGGGTTGTGTAATACACTACCAGGCACAGTTTCTACATTACAGACGCTTTGTAGGCCCTTGCCCGATGTGGAGAATAGTGTAACAACAATGAAACCATCGATATATCGATAGACTACTATGTTGTGTACCTAAAGAACGACTTTGGACATGTTTGGGTTGTGTCAAACACTAACAAGCGCAGTTTCTACATTACAGACGCTTTGTAGGCCCTTGCCCGATGTGGAGAATAGTGTAACAACAATGAAACCATCGATATATCGATAGACTACTATGTTCTGTACCTTAAGAACGACTTTGGACATGATTCGGTTGTATAATACACTACCAGGCGCAGTTTCTACATTACAGACGCTTTGTAGGCCCTTGCCCGATGTAGGGAATAGTGTAACAACAATGAAACCATCGATATATCGATAGACTACTATGTTCTGTACCTAACGAACGACTTTGGACATGTTTGGGTTGTGTCAAACACTAACAAGCGCAGTTTCTACATTACAGACGCTTTGTAGGCCCTTGCCCGATGTAGGGAATAGTGTAACAACAATGAAACCATCGATATATCGATAGACTACTATGTTGTGTACCTAAAGAACGACTTTGGACATGTTTGGGTTGTGTAATACACTACCAGGCGCAGTTTCTACATTACAGACGCTTTGTAGGCCCTTGCCCGATATGGAGAATAGTGTAACAACAATGAAACCATCGATATATCGATAGACTACTATGTTGTGTACCTAACGAACGACTTTGGACATGTTTGGGTTGTGTCAAACACTACCAAGCGCAGTTTCTACATTACAGACGCTTTGTAGGCCCTTGCCCGATGTAGGGAATAGTGTAACAACAATGAAACCATCGATATATCGATAGACTACTATGTTGTGTACCTAAAGAACGACTTTGGACATGTTTGGGTTGTATAATACACTACCAAGCGCAGTTTCTACATTACAGACGCTTTGTAGGCCCTTGCCCGATGTAGGGAATAGTGTAACAACAATGAAACCATCGATATATCGATAGGCTACTATGTTGTGTACCTAAAGAACGACTTTGGACATGATTCGGTTGTATAATGCACTACCAGGCGCAGTTTCTACATTACAGACGCTTTGTAGGCCCTTGCCCGATGTGGAGAATAGTGTAACAACAATGAAACCATCGATATATCGATAGACTACTATGTTGTGTACCTAACGAACGACTTTGGACATGTTTGGGTTGTGTCAAACACTACCAAGCGCAGTTTCTACATTACAGACGCTTTGTAGGCCCTTGCCCGATGTAGGGAATAGTGTAACAACAATGAAACCATCGATATATCGATAGACTACTATGTTGTGTACCTAAAGAACGACTTTGGACATGATTGGGTTGTATAATACACTACCAGGCGCAGTTTCTACATTACAGACGCTTTGTAGGCCCTTGCCCGATGTAGGGAATAGTGTAACAACAATGAAACCATCGATATATCGATAGACTACTATGTTCTGTACCTTAAGAACGACTTTGGACATGTTTGGATTGTATAATACACTACCAAGCGCAGTTTCTACATTACAGACGCTTTGTAGGCCCTTGCCCGATGTAGGGAATAGTGTAACAACAATGAAACCATCGATATATCGATAGACTACTATGTTGTGTACCTAAAGAACGACTTTGGACATGATTGGGTTGTATAATACACTACCAAGCGCAGTTTCTACATTACAGACGCTTTGTAGGCCCTTGCCCGATGTAGGGAATAGTGTAACAACAATGAAACCATCGATATATCGATAGACTACTATGTTGTGCACCTAAAGAACGACTTTGGACATGTTTGGGTTGTGTAATACACTACCAGGCGCAGTTTCTACATTACAGACGCTTTGTAGGCCCTTGCCCGATGTGGAGAATAGTGTAACAACAATGAAACCATCGATATATCGATAGACTACTATGTTGTGTACCTAACGAACGACTTTGGACATGTTTGGGTTGTGTCAAAAACTACCAAGCGCAGTTTCTACATTACAGACGCTTTGTAGGCCCTTGCCCGATGTAGGGAATAGTGTAACAACAATGAAACCATCGATATATCGATAGACTACTATGTTGTGTACCTAAAGAACGACTTTGGACATGTTTGGGTTGTATAATACACTACCAAGCGCAGTTTCTACATTACAGACGCTTTGTAGGCCCTTGCCCGATGTAGGGAATAGTGTAACAACAATGAAACCATCGATATATCGATAGGCTACTATGTTGTGTACCTAAAGAACGACTTTGGACATGATTCGGTTGTATAATGCACTACCAGGCGCAGTTTCTACATTACAGACGCTTTGTAGGCCCTTGCCCGATGTGGAGAATAGTGTAACAACAATGAAACCATCGATATATCGATAGACTACTATGTTGTGTACCTAACGAACGACTTTGGACATGTTTGGGTTGTGTCAAACACTACCAAGCGCAGTTTCTACATTACAGACGCTTTGTAGGCCCTTGCCCGATGTAGGGAATAGTGTAACAACAATGAAACCATCGATATATCGATAGACTACTATGTTGTGTACCTAAAGAACGACTTTGGACATGATTGGGTTGTATAATACACTACCAGGCGCAGTTTCTACATTACAGACGCTTTGTAGGCCCTTGCCCGATGTAGGGAATAGTGTAACAACAATGAAACCATCGATATATCGATAGACTACTATGTTCTGTACCTTAAGAACGACTTTGGACATGTTTGGATTGTATAATACACTACCAAGCGCAGTTTCTACATTACAGACGCTTTGTAGGCCCTTGCCCGATGTAGGGAATAGTGTAACAACAATGAAACCATCGATATATCGATAGACTACTATGTTGTGTACCTAACGAACGACTTTGGACATGTTTGGATTGTATAATACACTACCAAGCGCAGTTTCTACATTACAGACGCTTTGTAGGCCCTTGCCCGATGTAGGGAATAGTGTAACAACAATGAAACCATCGATATATCGATAGACTACTATGTTGTGTACCTAAAGAACGACTTTGGACATGATTGGGTTGTATAATACACTACCAAGCGCAGTTTCTACATTACAGACGCTTTGTAGGCCCTTGCCCGATGTAGGGAATAGTGTAACAACAATGAAACCATCGATATATCGATAGACTACTATGTTGTGCACCTAAAGAACGACTTTGGACATGTTTGGGTTGTGTAATACACTACCAGGCGCAGTTTCTACATTACAGACGCTTTGTAGGCCCTTGCCCGATGTGGAGAATAGTGTAACAACAATGAAGCCATCGATATATCGATAGACTACTATGTTGTGTACCTAAAGAACGACTTTGGACATGTTTGGGTTGTGTCAAACACTACCAACCAAGCGCAGTTTCTACATTACAGACGCTTTGTAGGCCCTTGCCCGATGTGGAGAATAGTGTAACAACAATGAAACCATCGATATATCGATAGACTACTATGTTGTGTACCTAAAGAACGACTTTGGACATGTTTGGGTTGTGTCAAACACTACCAAGCGCAGTTTCTACATTACAGACGCTTTGTAGGCCCTTGCCCGATGTAGGGAATAGTGTAACAACAATGAAACCATCGATATATCGATAGACTACTATGTTCTGTACGTTAAGAACGACTTTGGACATGATTCGGTTGTATAATACACTACCAGGCGCAGTTTCTACATTACAGACGCTTTGTAGGCCCTTGCCCGATGTAGGGAATAGTGTAACAACAATGAAACCATCGATATATCGATAGACTACTATGTTGTGTACCTAAAGAACGACTTTGGACATGTTTGGATTGTATAATACACTACCAGGCGCAGTTTCTACATTACAGACGCTTTGTAGGCCCTTGCCCGATGTAGAGAATAGTGTAACAACAATGAAACCATCGATATATCGATTGACTACCATGTTGTGTACCTAAAGAACGACTTTCGACATGATTGTGTTGTATAATACACTACCAAGCGCAGTTTCTACATTACAGACGCTTTGTAGGCCCTTGCCCGATGTAGGGAATAGTGTAACAACAATGAAACCATCGATATATCGATAGACTACTATGTTGTGTACCTAAAGAACGACTTTGGACATGATTGGGTTGTATAATACACTACCAAGCGCAGTTTCTACATTACAGACGCTTTGTAGGCCCTTGCCCGATGTAGGGAATAGTGTAACAACAATGAAACCATCGATATATCGATAGGCTACTATGTTGTGTACCTAAAGAACGACTTTGGACATGTTTGTGTTATGTCAAACACTACCAAGCGCAGTTTCTACATTACAGACGCTTTGTAGGCCCTTGCCCGATGTGGAGAATAGTGTAACAACAATGAAACCATCGATAGATCGATAGACTACTATGTTGTGTACCTAACGAACGACTTTGGACATGTTTGGGTTGTGTCAAACACTACCAAGCGCAGTTTCTACATTACAGACGCTTTGTAGGCCCTTGCCCGATGTAGGGAATAGTGTAACAACAATGAAACCATCGATATATCGATAGACTACTATGTTCTGTACCTTAAGAACGACTTTGGACATGTTTGGATTGTATAATACACTACCAAGCGCAGTTTCTACATTACAGACGCTTTGTAGGCCCATGCCCGATGTAGGGAATAGTGTAACAACAATGAAACCATCGATATATCGATAGACTACTATGTTGTGTACCTAACGAACGACTTTGGACATGTTTGGATTGTATAATACACTACCAAGCGCAGTTTCTACATTACAGACGCTTTGTAGGCCCTTGCCCGATGTAGAGAATAGTGTAACAACAATGAAACCATCGATATATCGATAGACTACTATGTTGTGTACCTAACGAACGACTTTGGACATGATTGGGTTGTATAATACACTACCAAGCGCAGTTTCTACATTACAGACGCTTTGTAGGCCCTTGCCCGATGTAGGGAATAGTGTAACAACAATGAAACCATCGATATATCGATAGACTACTATGTTGTGTACCTAAAGAACGACTTTGGACATGTTTGGGTTGTGTCAAACACTTAGCAAGCGAAGTTTCTACATTACAGACGCTTTGTAGGCCCTTGCCCGATGTAGGGAATAGTGTAACAACAATGAAACCATCGATATATCGATAGACTACTATGTTGTGTACCTAAAGAACGACTTTGGACATGTTTGGGTTGTGTCAAACACTACCAAGCGCAGTTTCTACATTACAGACGCTTTGTAGGCCCTTGCCCGATGTAGGGAATAGTGTAACAACAATGAAACCATCGATATATGGATAGACTACTATGTTCTGTACCTTAAGAACGACTTTGGACATGATTCGGTTGTATAATACACTACCAGGCGCAGTTTCTACATTACAGACGCTTTGTAGGCCCTTGCCCGATGTAGGGAATAGTGTAACAACAATGAAACCATCGATATATCGATAGACTACTATGTTCTGTACCTTAAGAACGACTTTGGACATGATTCGGTTGTATAATACACTACCAGGCGCAGTTTCTACATTACAGACGCTTTGTAGGCCCTTGCCCGATGTAGGGAATAGTGTAACAACAATGAAACCATCGATATATCGATAGACTACTATGTTCTGTACCTTAAGAACGACTTTGGACATGATTCGGTTGTATAATACACTACCAGGCGCAGTTTCTACATTACAGACGCTTTGTAGGCCCTTGCCCGATGTAGGGAATAGTGTAACAACAATGAAACCATCGATATATCAATAGACTACTATGTTGTGTACCTAAAGAACGACTTTGGACATGATTGTGTTGTATAATACACTACCAAGCGCAGTTTCTACATTACAGACGCTTTGTAGGCCCTTGCCCGATGTAGGGAATAGTGTAACAACAATGAAACCATCGATATATCGATAGACTACTATGTTGTGTACCTAAAGAACGACTTTGGACATGATTGGGTTGTATAATACACTACCAAGCGCAGTTTCTACATTACAGACGCTTTGTAGGCCCTTGCCCGATGTGGAGAATAGTGTAACAACAATGAAACCATCGATATATCGATAGACTACTATGTTGTGTACCTAACGAACGACTTTGGACATGTTTGGGTTGTGTCAAACACTACCAAGCGCAGTTTCTACATTACAGACGCTTTGTAGGCCCTTGCCCGATGTAGGGAATAGTGTAACAACAATGAAACCATCGATATATCGATAGACTACTATGTTCTGTACCTAACGAACGACTTTGGACATGTTTGGATTGTATAATACACTACCAAGCGCAGTTTCTACATTACAGACGCTTTGTAGGCCCTTGCCCGATGTAGGGAATAGTGTAACAACAATGAAACCATCGATATATCGATAGACTACTATGTTCTGTACCTAACGAACGACTTTGGACATGATTGGGTTGTATAATACACTACCAAGCGCAGTTTCTACATTACAGACGCTTTGTAGGCCCTTGCCCGATGTAGGGAATAGTGTAACAACAATGAAACCATCGATATATCGATAGACTACTATGTTCTGTACCTAAAGAACGACTTTGGACATGATTGGGTTGTATAATACACTACCAGGCGCAGTTTCTACATTACAGACGCTTTGTAGGCCCTTGCCCGATGTAGGGAATAGTGTAACAACAATGAAACCATCGATATATCGATAGACTACTATGTTGTGTACCTAAAGAACGACTTTGGACATGATTGGGTTGTATAATACACTACCAAGCGCAGTTTCTACATTACAGACGCTTTGTAGGCCCTTGCCCGATGTAGGGAATAGTGTAACAACAATGAAACCATCGATATATCGATAGGCTACTATGTTGTGTACCTAAAGAACGACTTTGGACATGTTTGTGTTATGTCAAACACTACCAAGCGCAGTTTCTACATTACAGACGCTTTGTAGGCCCTTGCCCGATGTGGAGAATAGTGTAACAACAATGAAACCATCGATATATCGATAGACTACCATGTTGTGTACCTAAAGAACGACTTTGGACAAGATTCGGTTGTATAATACACTGCCAAGCGCAGTTTCTACATTACAGACGCTTTGTAGGCCCTTGCCCGATGTAGGGAATAGTGTAACAACAATGAAACCATCGATATATCGATAGACTACTATGTTGTGTACCTAAAGAACGACTTTGGACATGATTGGGTTGTATAATACACTACCAAGCGCAGTTTCTACATTACAGACGCTTTGTAGGCCCTTGCCCGATGTAGGGAATAGTGTAACAACAATGAAACCATCGATATATCGATAGGCTACTATGTTGTGTACCTAAAGATCGACTTTGGACATGTTTGTGTTATGTCAAACACTACCAAGCGCAGTTTCTACATTACAGACGCTTTGTAGGCCCTTGCCCGATGTGGAGAATAGTGTAACAACAATGAAACCATCGATATATCGATAGACTACTATGTTGTGTACCTAAAGAACGACTTTGGACATGTTTGTGTTATGTCAAACACTACCAAGCGCAGTTTCTACATTACAGACGCTTTGTAGGCCCTTGCCCGATGTGGAGAATAGTGTAACAACAATGAAACCATCGATATATCGATAGACTACTATGTTGTGTACCTAAAGAACGACTTTGGACATGTTTGGGTTGTGTCAAACACTTACCAAGCGAAGTTTCTACATTACAGACGCTTTGTAGGCCCTTGCCCGATGTAGGGAATAGTGTAACAACAATGAAACCATCGATATATCGATAGACTACTATGTTGTGTACCTAACGAACGACTTTGGACATGATTCGGTTGTATAATACACTACCAGGCGCAGTTTCTACATTACAGACGCTTTGTAGGCCCTTGCCCGATGTAGGGAATAGTGTAACAACAATGAAACCATCGATATATCGATAGACTACTATGTTCTGTACCTTAAGAACGACTTTGGACATGATTCGGTTGTATAATACACTACCAGGCGCAGTTTCTACATTACAGACGCTTTGTAGGCCCTTGCCCGATGTAGGGAATAGTGTAACAACAATGAAACCATCGATATATCGATAGACTACTATGTTGTGTACCTAAAGAACGACTTTGGACAAGTTTGTGTTATGTCAAACACTACCAAGCGCAGTTTCTACATTACAGACGCTTTGTAGGCCCTTGCCCGATGTAGGGAATAGTGTAACAACAATGAAACCATCGATATATCGATAGACTACTATGTTGTGTACCTTAAGAACGACTTTGGACATGATTCGGTTGTATAATACACTACCAGGCGCAGTTTCTACATTACAGACGCTTTGTAGGCCCTTGCCCGATGTAGGGAATAGTGTAACAACAATGAAACCATCGATATATCGATAGACTACTATGTTCTGTACCTAAAGAACGACTTTGGACGTGTTTGGATTGTATAATACACTACCAGGCGCAGTTTCTACATTACAGACGCTTTGTAGGCCCTTGCCCGATGTAGAGAATAGTGTAACAACAATGAAACCATCGATATATCGATTGACTACCATGTTGTGTAAATAAAGAACGACTTTCGACATGATTGTGTTGTATAATACACTACCAAGCGCAGTTTCTACATTACAGACGCTTTGTAGGCCCTTGCCCGATGTAGGGAATAGTGTAACAACAATGAAACCATCGATATATCGATAGACTACTATGTTGTGTACCTTAAGAACGACTTTGGACATGATTGGGTTGTATAATACACTACCAAGCGCAGTTTCTACATTACAGACGCTTTGTAGGCCCTTGCCCGATGTAGGGAATAGTGTAACAACAATGAAACCATCGATATATCGATAGGCTACTATGTTGTGTACCTAAAGAACGACTTTGGACATGTTTGTGTTATATCAAACACTACCAAGCGCAGTTTCTACATTACAGACGCTTTGTAGGCCCTTGCCCGATGTAGGGAATAGTGTAACAACGAAACCATCGATATATCGATAGACTACTATGTTGTGTACCTAAAGAAAGACTTTGGACATGATTGGGTTGTATAATACACTACCAAGCGCAGTTTCTACATTACAGACGCTTTGTAGGCCCTTGCCCGATGTAGGGAATAGTGTAACAACAATGAAACCATCGATATATCGATAGACTACTATGTTGTGTACCTTAAGAACGACTTTGGACATGATTCGGTTGTATAATACACTACCAAGCGCAGTTTCTACATTACAGACGCTTTGTAGGCCCTTGCCCGATGTAGGGAATAGTGTAACAACAATGAAACCATCGATATATCGATAGACTACTATGTTGTGTACCTAACGAACGACTTTGGACATGTTTGGGTTGTGTCAAACACTACCAAGCGCAGTTTCTACATTACAGACGCTTTGTAGGCCCTTGCCCGATGTAGGGAATAGTGTAACAACAATGAAACCATCGATATATCGATAGACTACTATGTTCTGTACCTTAAGAACGACTTTGGACATGATTCGGTTGTATAATACACTACCAGGCGCAGTTTCTACATTACAGACGCTTTGTAGGCCCTTGCCCGATGTAGGGAATAGTGTAACAACAATGAAACCATCGATATATCGATAGACTACTATGTTGTGCACCTAAAGAACGACTTTGGACATGATTGGGTTGTGTAATACACTACCAGGCGCAGTTTCTACATTACAGACGCTTTGTAGGCCCTTGCCCGATGTAGGGAATAGTGTAACAACAATGAAACCATCGATATATCGATAGACTACTATGTTGTGTACCTAAAGAACGACTTTGGACATGTTTGGGTTGTGTCAAACACTACCAAGCGCAGTTTCTACATTACAGACGCTTTGTAGGCCCTTGCCCGATGTGGAGAATAGTGTAACAACAATGAAACCATCGATATATCGATAGACTACTATGTTGTGTACCTAAAGAACGACTTTGGACATGTTTGGGTTGTGTCAAACACTACCAAGCGCAGTTTCTACATTACAGACGCTTTGTAGGCCCTTGCCCGATGTAGGGAATAGTGTAACAACAATGAAACCATCGATATATCGATAGACTACTATGTTCTGTACCTAAAGAACGACTTTGGACATGATTCGGTTGTATAATACACTACCAGGCGCAGTTTCTACATTACAGACGCTTTGTAGGCCCTTGCCCGATGTAGGGAATAGTGTAACAACAATGAAACCATCGATATATCGATAGACTACTATGTTGTGTACCTAAAGAACGACTTTGGACATGTTTGGATTGTATAATACACTACCAGGCGCAGTTTCTACATTACAGACGCTTTGTAGGCCCTTCCCGATGTAGAGAATAGTGTAACAACAATGAAACCATCGATATATCGATTGACTACCATGTTGTGTAAATAAAGAACGACTTTCGACATGATTGTGTTGTATAATACACTACCAAGCGCAGTTTCTACATTACAGACGCTTTGTAGGCCCTTGCCCGATGTAGGGAATAGTGTAACAACAATGAAACCATCGATATATCGATAGACTACTATGTTGTGTACCTTAAGAACGACTTTGGACATGATTGGGTTGTATAATACACTACCAAGCGCAGTTTCTACATTACAGACGCTTTGTAGGCCCTTGCCCGATGTAGGGAATAGTGTAACAACAATGAAACCATCGATATATCGATAGGCTACTATGTTGTGTACCTAAAGAACGACTTTGGACATGTTTGTGTTATGTCAAACACTACCAAGCGCAGTTTCTACATTACAGACGCTTTGTAGGCACTTGCCCGATGTAGAGAATAGTGTAACAACGAAACCATCGATATATCGATAGACTACTATGTTGTGTACCTAAAGAACGACTTTGGACATGTTTGGGTTGTGTAAAACACTACCAGGCGCAGTTTCTACATTACAGACGCTTTGTAGGCCCTTGCCCGATGTGGAGAATAGTGTAACAACAATGAAACCATCGATATATCGATAGACTACTATGTTGTGCACCTAAAGAACGACTTTGGACATGTTTGGGTTGTGTCAAACACTACCAAGCGCAGTTTCTACATTACAGACGTTTTGTAGGCCCTTGCCCGATGTAGGGAATAGTGTAACAACAATGAAACCATCGATATATCGATAGACTACTATGTTCTGTACCTAACGAACGACTTTGGACATGTTTGGATTGTATAATACACTACCAAGCGCAGTTTCTACATTACAGACGCTTTGTAGGCCCTTGCCCGATGTAGGGAATAGTGTAACAACAATGAAACCATCGATATATCGATAGACTACTATGTTCTGTACCTAACGAACGACTTTGGACATGATTGGGTTGTATAATACACTACCAAGCGCAGTTTCTACATTACAGACGCTTTGTAGGCCCTTGCCCGATGTGGAGAATAGTGTAACAACAATGAAACCATCGATATATCGATAGACTACTATGTTGTGCACCTAAAGAACGACTTTGGACATGTTTGGGTTGTGTCAAACACTACCAAGCGCAGTTTCTACATTACAGACGTTTTGTAGGCCCTTGCCCGATGTAGGGAATAGTGTAACAACAATGAAACCATCGATATATCGATAGACTACTATGTTCTGTACCTAACGAACGACTTTGGACATGTTTGGATTGTATAATACACTACCAAGCGCAGTTTCTACATTACAGACGCTTTGTAGGCCCTTGCCCGATGTAGGGAATAGTGTAACAACAATGAAACCATCGATATATCGATAGACTACTATGTTCTGTACCTAACGAACGACTTTGGACATGATTGGGTTGTATAATACACTACCAAGCGCAGTTTCTACATTACAGACGCTTTGTAGGCCCTTGCCCGATGTGGAGAATAGTGTAACAACAATGAAACCATCGATATATCGATAGACTACTATGTTGTGTACCTAACGAACGACTTTGGACATGTTTGGGTTGTGTCAAACACTACCAAGCGCAGTTTCTACATTACAGACGCTTTGTAGGCCCTTGCCCGATGTAGGGAATAGTGTAACAACAATGAAACCATCGATATATCGATAGACTACTATGTTCTGTACCTTAAGAACGACTTTGGGCATGATTGGGTTGTATAATACACTACCAGGCGCAGTTTCTACATTACAGACGCTTTGTAGGCCCATGCCCGATGTAGGGAATAGTGTAACAACAATGAAACCATCGATATATCGATAGACTACTATGTTGTGTACCTAAAGAACGACTTTGGACATGATTGGGTTGTATAATACACTACCAAGCGCAGTTTCTACATTACAGACGCTTTGTAGGCCCTTGCCCGATGTAGGGAATAGTGTAACAACAATGAAACCATCGATATATCGATAGGCTACTATGTTGTGTACCTAAAGAACGACTTTGGACATGTTTGTGTTATGTCAAACACTACCAAGCGCAGTTTCTACATTACAGACGCTTTGTAGGCCCTTGCCCGATGTGGAGAATAGTGTAACAACAATGAAACCATCGATATATCGATAGACTACTATGTTGTGTACCTAAAGAACGACTTTGGACATGTTTGTGTTATGTCAAACACTACCAAGCGCAGTTTCTACATTACAGACGCTTTGTAGGCCCTTGCCCGATGTGGAGAATAGTGTAACAACAATGAAACCATCGATATATCGATAGACTACTATGTTGTGTACCTAAAGAACGACTTTGGACATGTTTGGGTTGTGTCAAACACTTACCAAGCGAAGTTTCTACATTACAGACGCTTTGTAGGCCCTTGCCCGATGTAGGGAATAGTGTAACAACAATGAAACCATCGATATATCGATAGACTACTATGTTGTGTACCTAAAGAACGACTTTGGACATGTTTGGGTTGTGTCAAACACTACCAAGCGCAGTTTCTACATTACAGACGCTTTGTAGGCCCTTGCCCGATGTAGGGAATAGTGTAACAACAATGAAACCATCGATATATCGATAGACTACTATCTTCTGTACCTTAAGAACGACTTTGGACATGATTCGGTTGTATAATACACTACCAGGCGCAGTTTCTACATTACAGACGCTTTGTAGGCCCTTGCCCGATGTAGGGAATAGTGTAACAACAATGAAACCATCGATATATCGATAGACTACTATGTTCTGTACCTTAAGAACGACTTTGGACATGATTCGGTTGTATAATACACTACCAGGCGCAGTTTCTACATTACAGACGCTTTGTAGGCCCTTGCCCGATGTAGGGAATAGTGTAACAACAATGAAACCATCGATATATCGATAGACTACTATGTTGTGTACCTAAAGAACGACTTTGGACATGTTTGTGTTATGTCAAACACTACCAGGCGCAGTTTCTACATTACAGACGCTTTGTAGGCCCTTGCCCGATGTGGAGAATAGTGTAACAACAATGAAACCATCGATATATCGAGAGACTACTATGTTCTGTACCTTAAGAACGACTTTGGACATGATTCGGTTGTATAATACACTACCAGGCGCAGTTTCTACATTACAGACGCTTTGTAGGCCCTTGCCCGATGTAGGGAATAGTGTAACAACAATGAAACCATCGATATATCGATAGACTACTATGTTGTGTACCTAAAGAACGACTTTGGACATGTTTGGATTGTATAATACACTACCAGGCGCAGTTTCTACATTACAGACGCTTTGTAGGCCCTTGCCCGATGTGGAGAATAGTGTAACAACAATGAAACCATCGATATATCGATAGACTACCATGTTGTGTACCTAAAGAACGACTTTGGACAAGATTCGGTTGTATAATACACTGCCAAGCGCAGTTTCTACATTACAGACGCTTTGTAGGCCCTTGCCCGATGTAGGGAATAGTGTAACAACAATGAAACCATCGATATATCGATAGACTACTATGTTGTGTACCTAAAGAACGACTTTGGACATGATTGGGTTGTATAATACACTACCAAGCGCAGTTTCTACATTACAGACGCTTTGTAGGCCCTTGCCCGATGTAGGGAATAGTGTAACAACAATGAAACCATCGATATATCGATAGGCTACTATGTTGTGTACCTAAAGAACGACTTTGGACATGTTTGTGTTATGTCAAACACTACCAAGCGCAGTTTCTACATTACAGACGCTTTGTAGGCCCTTGCCCGATGTGGAGAATAGTGTAACAACAATGAAACCATCGATATATCGATAGACTACTATGTTGTGTACCTAAAGAACGACTTTGGACATGTTTGTGTTATGTCAAACACTACCAAGCGCAGTTTCTACATTACAGACGCTTTGTAGGCCCTTGCCCGATGTGGAGAATAGTGTAACAACAATGAAACCATCGATATATCGATAGGCTACTATGTTGTGTACCTAAAGAACGACTTTGGACATGTTTGTGTTATATCAAACACTACCAAGCGCAGTTTCTACATTACAGACGCTTTGTAGGCCCTTGCCCGATGTAGGGAATAGTGTAACAACGAAACCATCGATATATCGATAGACTACTATGTTGTGTACCTAAAGAACGACTTTGGACATGATTGGGTTGTATAATACACTACCAAGCGCAGTTTCTACATTACAGACGCTTTGTAGGCCCTTGACCGATGTAGGGAATAGTGTAACAACAATGAAACCATCGATATATCGATAGACTACTATGTTGTGTACCTTAAGAACGACTTTGGACATGATTCGGTTGTATAATACACTACCAGGCGCAGTTTCTACATTACAGACGCTTTGTAGGCCCTTGCCCGATGTAGGGAATAGTGTAACAACAATGAAACCATCGATATATCGATAGACTACTATGTTCTCTACCTAACGAACGACTTTGGACATGTTTGGGTTGTGTCAAACACTACCAAGCGCAGTTTCTACATTACAGACGCTTTGTAGGCCCTTGCCCGATGTAGGGAATAGTGTAACAACAATGAAACCATCGATATATCGATAGACTACTATGTTCTGTACCTTAAGAACGACTTTGGACATGATTCGGTTGTATAATACACTACCAGGCGCAGTTTCTACATTACAGACGCTTTGTAGGCCCTTGCCCGATGTAGGGAATAGTGTAACAACAATGAAACCATCGATATATCGATAGACTACTATGTTCTGTACCTTAAGAACGACTTTGGACATGATTCGGTTGTATAATACACTACCAGGCGCAGTTTCTACATTACAGACGCTTTGTAGGCCCTTGCCCGATGTAGGGAATAGTGTAACAACAATGAAACCATCGATATATCGATAGACTACTATGTTGTGCACCTAAAGAACGACTTTGGACATGTTTGGGTTGTGTAATACACTACCAGGCGCAGTTTCTACATTACAGACGCTTTGTAGGCCCTTGCCCGATGTGGAGAATAGTGTAACAACAATGAAACCATCGATATATCGATAGACTACTATGTTGTGTACCTAAAGAACGACTTTGGACATGTTTGGGTTGTGTCAAACACTACCAAGCGCAGTTTCTACATTACAGACGCTTTGTAGGCCCTTGCCCGATGTGGAGAATAGTGTAACAACAATGAAACCATCGATATATCGATAGACTACTATGTTGTGTACCTAAAGAACGACTTTGGACATGTTTGGGTTGTGTCAAACACTACCAAGCGCAGTTTCTACATTACAGACGCTTTGTAGGCCCTTGCCCGATGTAGGGAATAGTGTAACAACAATGAAACCATCGATATATCGATAGACTACTATGTTGTGTACCTAAAGAACGACTTTGGACATGTTTGGATTGTATAATACACTACCAGGCGCAGTTTCTACATTACAGACGCTTTGTAGGCCCTTGCCCGATGTAGAGAATAGTGTAACAACAATGAAACCATCGATATATCGATTGACTACCATGTTGTGTAAATAAAGAACGACTTTCGACATGATTGTGTTGTATAATACACTACCAAGCGCAGTTTCTACATTACAGACGCTTTGTAGGCCCTTGCCCGATGTAGGGAATAGTGTAACAACAATGAAACCATCGATATATCGATAGACTACTATGTTGTGTACCTTAAGAACGACTTTGGACATGATTGGGTTGTATAATACACTACCAAGCGCAGTTTCTACATTACAGACGCTTTGTAGGCCCTTGCCCGATGTAGGGAATAGTGTAACAACAATGAAACCATCGATATATCGATAGGCTACTATGTTGTGTACCTAAAGAACGACTTTGGACATGTTTGTGTTATGTCAAACACTACCAAGCGCAGTTTCTACATTACAGACGCTTTGTAGGCACTTGCCCGATGTAGAGAATAGTGTAACAACGAAACCATCGATATATCGATAGACTACTATGTTGTGTACCTAAAGAACGACTTTGGACATGTTTGGGTTGTGTAAAACACTACCAGGCGCAGTTTCTACATTACAGACGCTTTGTAGGCCCTTGCCCGATGTGGAGAATAGTGTAACAACAATGAAACCATCGATATATCGATAGACTACTATGTTGTGCACCTAAAGAACGACTTTGGACATGTTTGGGTTGTGTCAAACACTACCAAGCGCAGTTTCTACATTACAGACGCTTTGTAGGCCCTTGCCCGATGTAGGGAATAGTGTAACAACAATGAAACCATCGATATATCGATAGACTACTATGTTCTGTACCTAACGAACGACTTTGGACATGTTTGGATTGTATAATACACTACCAAGCGCAGTTTCTACATTACAGACGCTTTGTAGGCCCTTGCCCGATGTAGGGAATAGTGTAACAACAATGAAACCATCGATATATCGATAGACTACTATGTTGTGTACCTAACGAACGACTTTGGACATGATTGGGTTGTATAATACACTACCAAGCGCAGTTTCTACATTACAGACGCTTTGTAGGCCCTTGCCCGATGTAGGGAATAGTGTAACAACAATGAAACCATCGATATATCGATAGACTACTATGTTCTGTACCTAAAGAACGACTTTGGACATGATTGGGTTGTATAATACACTACCAGGCGCAGTTTCTACATTACAGACGCTTTGTAGGCCCTTGCCCGATGTAGGGAATAGTGTAACAACAATGAAACCATCGATATATCGATAGACTACTATGTTCTGTACCTAACGAACGACTTTGGACATGTTTGGATTGTATAATACACTACCAAGCGCAGTTTCTACATTACAGACGCTTTGTAGGCCCTTGCCCGATGTAGGGAATAGTGTAACAACAATGAAACCATCGATATATCGATAGACTACTATGTTGTGTACCTAACGAACGACTTTGGACATGATTGGGTTGTATAATACACTACCAAGCGCAGTTTCTACATTACAGACGCTTTGTAGGCCCTTGCCCGATGTAGGGAATAGTGTAACAACAATGAAACCATCGATATATCGATAGACTACTATGTTGTGTACCTAACGAACGACTTTGGACATGATTGGGTTGTATAATACACTACCAAGCGCAGTTTCTACATTACAGACGCTTTGTAGGCCCTTGCCCGATGTAGGGAATAGTGTAACAACAATGAAACCATCGATATATCGATAGACTACTATGTTCTGTACCTTAAGAACGACTTTGGACATGATTGGGTTGTATAATACACTACCAGGCGCAGTTTCTACATTACAGACGCTTTGTAGGCCCTTGCCCGATGTAGGGAATAGTGTAACAACAATGAAACCATCGATATATCAATAGACTACTATGTTGTGTACCTAACGAACGACTTTGGACATGTTTGGATTGTATAATACACTACCAAGCGCAGTTCCTACATTACAGACGCTTTGTAGGCCCTTGCCCGATGTAGGGAATAGTGTAACAACAATGAAACCATCGATATATCGATAGACTACTATGTTGTGTACCTAACGAACGACTTTGGACATGATTGGGTTGTATAATACACTACCAAGCGCAGTTTCTACATTACAGACGCTTTGTAGGCCCTTGCCCGATGTAGGGAATAGTGTAAAAACAATGAAACCATCGATATATCGATAGACTACTATGTTCTGTACCTTAAGAACGACTTTGGACATGATTCGGTTGTATAATACACTACCAGGCGCAGTTTCTACATTACAGACGCTTTGTAGGCCCTTGCCCGATGTAGGGAATAGTGTAAAAACAATGAAACCATCGATATATCGATAGACTACTATGTTGTGTACCTAAAGAACGACTTTGGACATGTTTGGGTTGTGTCAAACACTACCAAGCGCAGTTTCTACATTACAGACGCTTTGTAGGCCCTTGCACGATGTGGAGAATAGTGTAACAACAATGAAACCATCGATATATCGATAGACTACTATGTTGTGTACCTAACGAACGACTTTGGACATGTTTGGGTTGTGTCAAACACTACCAAGCGCAGTTTCTACATTACAGACGCTTTGTAGGCCCTTGCCCGATGTAGGGAATAGTGTAACAACAATGAAACCATCGATATATCGATAGACTACTATGTTCTGTACCTTAAGAACGACTTTGGACATGATTCGGTTGTATAATACACTACCAGGCGCAGTTTCTACATTACAGACGCTTTGTAGGCCCTTGCCCGATGTAGGGAATAGTGTAACAACAATGAAACCATCGATATATCGATAGACTACTATGTTGTGTACCTAAAGAACGACTTTGGACATGATTGGGTTGTATAATACACTACCAAGCGCAGTTTCTACATTACAGACGCTTTGTAGGCCCTTGCCCGATGTAGGGAATAGTGTAACAACAATGAAACCATCGATATATCGATAGGCTACTATGTTGTGTACCTAAAGAACGACTTTGGACATGTTTGTGTTATGTCAAACACTACCAGGCGCAGTTTCTACATTACAGACGCTTTGTAGGCCCTTGCCCGATGTGGAGAATAGTGTAACAACAATGAAACCATCGATATGTCGATAGACTACTATGTTGTGTACCTAAAGAACGACTTTGGACATGTTTGGGTTGTGTCAAACATTACCAGGCGCAGTTTCTACATTACAGACGCTTTGTAGGCCCTTGCCCGATGTGGAGAATAGTGTAACAACAATGAAACCATCGATATATCGATAGACTACTATGTTGTGTACCTAAAGAACGACTTTGGACATGTTTGGGTTGTGTCAAACACTACCAAGCGCAGTTTCTACATTACAGACGCTTTGTAGGCCCTTGCCCGATGTGGAGAATAGTGTAACAACAATGAAACCATCGATATATCGATAGACTACTATGTTGTGTACCTAACGAACGACTTTGGACATGATTGGGTTGTATAATACACTACCAAGCGCAGTTTCTACATTACAGACGCTTTGTAGGCCCTTGCCCGATGTAGGGAATAGTGTAACAACAATGAAACCATCGATATATCGATAGACTACTATGTTCTGTACCTTAAGAACGACTTTGGACATGATTCGGTTGTATAATACACTACCAGGCGCAGTTTCTACATTACAGACGCTTTGTAGGCCCTTGCCCGATGTAGGGAATAGTGTAACAACAATGAAACCATCGATATATCGATAGACTACTATGTTGTGTACCTAACGAACGACTTTGGACATGTTTGGATTGTATAATACACTACCAAGCGCAGTTTCTACATTACAGACGCTTTGTAGGCCCTTGCCCGATGTAGGGAATAGTGTAACAACAATGAAACCATCGATATATCGATAGACTACTATGTTGTGTACCTAACGAACGACTTTGGACATGATTGGGTTGTATAATACACTACCAAGCGCAGTTTCTACATTACAGACGCTTTGTAGGCCCTTGCCCGATGTAGGGAATAGTGTAACAACAATGAAACCATCGATATATCGATAGACTACTATGTTGTGTACCTTAAGAACGACTTTGGACATGATTCGGTTGTATAATACACTACCAGGCGCAGTTTCTACATTACAGACGCTTTGTAGGCCCTTGCCCGATGTAGGGAATAGTGTAACAACAATGAAACCATCGATATATCGATAGACTACTATGTTGTGTACCTAAAGAACGACTTTGGACATGTTTGGGTTGTGTAATACACTACCAGGCGCAGTTTCTACATTACAGACGCTTTGTAGGCCCTTGCCCGATGTGGAGAATAGTGTAACAACAATGAAACCATCGATATATCGATAGACTACTATGTTGTGTACCTAACGAACGACTTTGGACATGTTTGTGTTATGTCAAACACTACCAGGCGCAGTTTCTACATTACAGACGCTTTGTAGGCCCTTGCCCGATGTAGGGAATAGTGTAACAACAATGAAACCATCGATATATCGATAGACTACTATGTTGTGCACCTAAAGAACGACTTTGGACATTGGACATTTTTCTGTTATGTCAAACACTTACCAAGCGCAGTTTCTACATTACAGACGCTTTGTAGGCCCTTGCCCGATGTAGGGAATAGTGTAACAACAATGAAACCATCGATATATCGATAGACTACTATGTTGTGTACCTAAAGAACGACTTTGGACATGATTGGGTTGTATAATACACTACCAAGCGCAGTTTCTACATTACAGACGCTTTGTAGGCCCTTGCCCGATGTGGAGAATAGTGTAACAACAATGAAACCATCGATATATCGATAGACTACTATGTTGTGTACCTAACGAACGACTTTGGACATGTTTGGGTTGTGTCAAACACTACCAAGCGCAGTTTCTACATTACAGACGCTTTGTAGGCCCTTGCCCGATGTAGGGAATAGTGTAACAACAATGAAACCATCGATATATCGATAGACTACTATGTTCTGTACCTTAAGAACGACTTTGGACATGATTCGGTTGTATAATACACTACCAGGCGCAGTTTCTACATTACAGACGCTTTGTAGGCCCTTGCCCGATGTAGGGAATAGTGTAACAACAATGAAACCATCGATATATCGATAGACTACTATGTTGTGTACCTAAAGAACGACTTTGGACATGTTTGGATTGTATAATACACTACCAAGCGCAGTTTCTACATTACAGACGCTTTGTAGGCCCTTGCCCGATGTAGGGAATAGTGTAACAACAATGAAACCATCGATATATCGATAGGCTACTATGTTGTGTACCTAAAGAACGACTTTGGACATGTTTGTGTTATGTCAAACACTACCAGGCGCAGTTTCTACATTACAGACGCTTTGTAGGCCCTTGCCCGATGTAGGGAATAGTGTAACAACAATGAAACCATCGATATATCGATAGACTACTATGTTGTGCACCTAAAGAACGACCTTGGACATTGGACATGTTTCTGTTATGTCAAACACTACCAAGCGCAGTTTCTACATTACAGACGCTTTGTAGGCCCTTGCCCGATGTAGGGAATAGTGTAACAACAATGAAACCATCGATATATCGATAGACTACTATGTTGTGTACCTAAAGAACGACTTTGGACATGATTGGATTGTATAATACACTACCAAGCGCAGTTTCTACATTACAGACGCTTTGTAGGCCCTTGCCCGATGTAGGGAATAGTGTAACAACAATGAAACCGATGTAGGGAATAGTGTAAGAACAATGAAACCATCGATATATCGATAGACTACTATGTTGTGTACCTAAAGAACGACTTTGGACATGTTTGTGTTATGTCAAACACTACCAAGCGCAGTTTCTACATTACAGACGCTTTGTAGGCCCTTGCCCGATGTGGAGAATAGTGTAACAACAATGAAACCATCGATATATCGATAGACTACTATGTTGTGTACCTAAAGAACGACTTTGGACATGTTTGTGTTATGTCAAACACTACCAAGCGCAGTTTCTACATTGCAGACGCTTTGTAGGCCCTTGCCCGATGTGGAGAATAGTGTAACAACAATGAAACCATCGATATATCGATAGACTACTATGTTGTGCACCTAAAGAACGACTTTGGACATGTTTGGGTTGTGTCAAACACTTACCAAGCGAAGTTTCTACATTACAGACGCTTTGTAGGCCCTTGCCCGATGTAGGGAATAGTGTAACAACAATGAAACCATCGATATATCGATAGACTACTATGTTGTGTACCTAAAGAACGACTTTGGACATGATTGGGTTGTATAATACACTACCAAGCGCAGTTTCTACATTACAGACGCTTTGTAGGCCCTTGCCCGATGTAGGGAATAGTGTAACAACAATGAAACCATCGATATATCGATAGACTACTATGTTGTGTACCTAAAGAACGACTTTGGACATGTTTGTGTTATGTCAAACACTACCAAGCGCAGTTTCTACATTACAGACGCTTTGTAGGCCCTTGCCCGATGTGGAGAATAGTGTAACAACAATGAAACCATCGATATATCGATAGACTACTATGTTGTGTACCTAAAGAACGACTTTGGACATGTTTGTGTTATGTCAAACACTACCAAGCGCAGTTTCTACATTACAGACGCTTTGTAGGCCCTTGCCCGATGTGGAGAATAGTGTAACAACAATGAAACCATCGATATATCGATAGACTACTATGTTGTGTACCTAAAGAACGACTTTGGACATGTTTGGGTTGTGTCAAACACTTACCAAGCGAAGTTTCTACATTACAGACGCTTTGTAGGCCCTTGCCCGATGTAGGGAATAGTGTAACAACAATGAAACCATCGATATATCGATAGACTACTATGTTCTGTACCTTAAGAACGACTTTGGACATGTTTGGGTTGTGTCAAACACTACCAAGCGCAGTTTCTACATTACAGACGCTTTGTAGGCCCTTGCCCGATGTAGGGAATAGTGTAACAACAATGAAACCATCGATATATCGATAGACTACTATGTTGTGTACCTAACGAACGACTTTGGACATGTTTGGGTTGTGTCAAACACTACCAAGCGCAGTTTCTACATTACAGACGCTTTGTAGGCCCTTGCCCGATGTAGGGAATAGTGTAACAACAATGAAACCATCGATATATCGATAGACTACTATGTTCTGTACCTTAAGAACGACTTTGGACATGATTCGGTTGTATAATACACTACCCGGCGCAGTTTCTACATTACAGACGCTTTGTAGACCCTTGCCCGATGTAGAGAATAGTGTAACAACAATGAAACCATCGATATATCGATAGACTACTATGTTGTGTACCTAAAGAACGACTTTGGACATGTTTGGATTGTATAATACACTACCAGGCGCAGTTTCTACATTACAGACGCTTTGTAGGCCCTTGCCCGATGTGGAGAATAGTGTAACAACAATGAAACCATCGATATATCGATAGACTACCATGTTGTGTACCTAAAGAACGACTTTGGACATGATTGTGTTGTATAATACACTACCAAGCGCAGTTTCTACATTACAGACGCTTTGTAGGCCCTTGCCCGATGT